>NW_004797645.1:45155-73045 GCF_000002075.1 Aplysia californica | reverse complement strand
AGCGTTTTACGGCAGTTGCAACACGATTATGTCATAATATAAATGCCGAAGATTAGACGTGTAACCTAGGGCTAACAAACACAAGACAGGATCGGAGGAGAGATCAGGACGATAGGAAATTCTCCTTCTCCCCCCCCCCCCCAAAAAAATCTGTTTGTTACTGTCTTGTAACACTTCTAATCTTCTGGCGCTCATAATAATATGACCTAATTGTATTGCAAGTGTCGAGTTCCGTAAAACACTTGCCAAAACAAGACCCCTAGACTTTTCTATCAAGACGTTGTGGAATCCCCAAAAAAAAAATAAAATAAAAAAAATTGGCTACATCTCGGTGGGTTTTTTTGCCTCTGTTCCACTTGACGACAAATCTAGTCTGTCCAATACCAAACGGAAGACTGGAATCTAATGTTATGTCTTACCTTTTTTGTGCTAATATACAGATTGTTGCCTGTGTTGGTTACGTTGAGCGGGTGGCTTGTGGGTGCTCTGGTGTGGTTTCCTTCTTCTTTCCGATCAAACATCTATCGTCCTGATCTCTCCCCCGATCCTGTCTTGTGTTTGTTAGCCCTAGGTAACACGTCTAATCTTCGGCATTTATATTATGACATAATCGTGTTGCAACTGCCGTAAAACGCTTACCAAAACTAGATTTAAGCTATTATGGCTAGACAGAAGTGGTTGGAAACTGGTTGTAGTTGTGATGAACTGTTCACCGTCTTCAGGATGTGGCCGCGAGCGTAAGTAAGCATGTTTCCCTGGAGATTTCAGCACGACAAGACTCCGAATGAGTGGTTCCCCATCTTAAAGGCGTTCAGTTCCAGAGAGAGATCGTCCAGTTCTGGGGCGCGATATTCTCTTCGAGGACTGGTCCAGCGTTTGGGCTCCTCAGATTCCCAAGGTAAGACCTGAGTGGATCCTAGCCCACAGAGTTTGAAGACGTTGGATCGGTCTGTGACAACTTTGACCTGTTTCAGGTCGCCATGGACAATGTGCCTTCTGTGCAGGTAGCATAGGGCATTGGTGAGCTGGTTGACACAACACTGCGGCTCATCGCCACTCATATCGTCCAAGTACTCATGTAGAGGGAA
The DNA here is from genome assembly GCF_000002075.1 of Aplysia californica. Lineage (NCBI taxonomy): Eukaryota > Metazoa > Mollusca > Gastropoda > Aplysiida > Aplysiidae > Aplysia > Aplysia californica. The sequence continues at coordinate 71,957 of NW_004797645.1, read as the reverse complement.
AGGCAAAAACTTGGTAAGCAAAGCCTCATATTGCTGCCCCCTGATAGGCACAGGGGGAGTACAGACGATGTTTGCTTGACTCAAAAACCTCAGGACGTAAGCTTTGTCGAGAAATCGGTCAACTCTCCGTTTCCGGTCTTTTCTCGACCTGGCAACGAGGGAAAAGTCGTGGATGTTGACATAGTGTACTTCTCCAGCTTGCACCCTTTGTCGTTTTTCCTGTGCACTTGCTTGTGGCTCTTCCCAAGGATGGTTCTTCCTTCCTCTATGTCGAGCGAGGGCAAGACATCGTCGTCGATTTTCTTGAACTTGGGCGCCTTGAGCTTGAGCATCTTAACCATGGTGGCGCTATAGGTCACAGAGTCTGGCGTCACAATGAGTAATTGCGCAGAAACTTGCAAGACAGCCGATGTAGTCTTTGCAACCACGTTCTGAGACTCTTTATCTTCTCAAAAGCAGCGCAGGGAATCAAGTCGAACTAGGAAACTTGATATGAAGTCCATAAGCAATCGTTCGAAAGGAAGCTGGTCGCAGAGAGCGTACTGGCTTGCAGAGGGAATAAATTCGAAATGAAGAGTGGCTATCGTGCTGAGCTAATACAATATGCGGGGACCATACCTGTCAGATTTGACACCACCTGGGAGTGAACAGAGGCGGTGAGTCAAAACAATAGTCGTTTAGCCACATTTGTTTTAATGGCCGGGCTCTGGCTCCTGATTGAACAATAAACGGTTTCTGACCACGACACGCGTCCCTGAGGCCAATCTCCAGACCTATTCTTTCCTCACCGCTCTCTCCCTCGGTCAGTGACGTCTTTGATATGGCAGAAGAAAGGAGGATTTAAATTCAGTGGTTGAAGTCACATCTTCACACCTTGTCCAATGTTTAGAGTTCGATTGTCCACCGTGGACTCGACGGCCTAATGAATTATATTGACGTCCAACAATAGACATCGTCATTTATATTATGACTAGAGGAACAACTGCTATTTTTTCTTGTAACCTGGGGACATTTATCGGACAATATTATGATATCTTCACATGTCGTACAGTTTCCAGTTTGTTGTTGAAATGTCCAATGTACACTCAGTAGTCAAACGAAATCGAATGGAGTTGAAAAAACTACAATGTCGGTCCCTGTGTGTTGAAATCTCCATAGCAAGTGTCAGTATTTTTAAAATTTATACCAAGAGCAGCTTGCTTTTTTCCCAGAATGAACCGATGGAAAGCAGGAGCTAACTTCATATTTTGGGAAACCTTTTGAAAGTTAAAATCTGTAGGATAGTTCGTTTCATTGTTGGTATTTAGTTTGTGTAAATTTGTATCCTTTTCACCTTTTTCTTTAGGTCATACAATTATGAAACCTTATCGAAAGTTAATTTACATATTATGGCATTGTAATGCTGTTTTTTTTACAGATCAAATTCCATTCTTCAAACCTTATCCTATTTTTTTTTTTAAAGAAGAAACTTCTTTTAATTTTTTTTCTGCCTTTCTTTTTTTCTTAGGGATTTGAGTTTTTTGGGGCAAAGGTGGGGGAGGGGGGCTTAACAATTAACAGAGGCTGTCAATTCTTTAAACTATGCCCGTTATTTTCAGACTGAGCGTTAGATGTCCACAGTGTACTCGGCGACCTAATGAACTATATTGACGTTCACAACAATACATATCTCTTTTGATATAACCAGAGGAACGGTTGACATTTTCTGAGCCTGGGCCGATTAATCGGACAATGTGATATATTCACATGTTCTCAGTCAGGTTTTAGCAAGTGTCATTATTTTTATTTAGGCCAAGGCAGCTTGTTTCGTTCCGGAATGAGAGGTTGGAAAGCCGGAGCTAACTTTGTAGTTTGGGGGAATTTTTAAAATTAAAAATTAGTAAGATGACTTGTTTTAGCATTGGTTTTCAGCTTGTATTAATTAAATTGTATTCATTTTACCTTTTCCTTTGGTCCCAGAATCAGGAAACTCTACTAAAACTGTACGAGTATGTAAGTGTAAAATATTTGAATGTGTTTTCGACAGATCAAATTTATTTTTTCAACGCTCTTTTTTATTTCTTTTAATCCTTGATTTAACTTTTTCCTGTCTCTTTTTTTCAGAGATGTTTATTTTGTTTTTTTTTGCTGTTTCTTTTCGAGGGGCTCTTCAGATTTAAAAACCGATGTCATTTTCTGAAACGCTGTCCTTTATTTTAACCTTCTGGGCTAGACGTCCAGTGTGGACTGGACGGCCTAATGAACTATAGTTGACGTTGGGCAACACTACATACCGCCATTGATATGACTATAAGAACAGTTGATATTTTTCCTGTGGCCTGGGGCGATTTATCGGACAATAAGATATCTTTACAACTGGTCCAGAGTTTGCTGTTTGTTTGTTTGTTTGTTTGTTGATTTGTGGGTTTTTTTGTGGCTTGGTCAGGATTGCATTGAACAGATGGCTCATAGGATTCCTATTAAAAAATCTTATTTTTTTAAAAAAGTTTGTTTAAGTTTTTTCTATTAATTAATTTTTTTAGGGAGGGGGGGGGGGGGGGGGTCCGGAAAATGAATATGATAGCTTGTTCTTCAATGCCATCACAAAAGCTTGAATTATTTTTCCTTCTATGCCATTTTTCTCCTAAATAGTATTGATACATAACAGGGAATTTACATAATTTGTGTTCAGTTTTCTTTTCTGTTTCGAAATGCAGATCTATTAGATATAGATCTACTATTTATTATTATTCTTTTCTTTTTTTTCCACCGAGTGCAACTAATGAAGAAAACGACAAAAAGGTCCAAGAGTGGATCATCGTGCTCAGTGCGTTCAAAGATCGTGCATAACATCAGATAGTTCACTCCTCTCTTTGAGGCAATTAAAGAAGTGTCCTCAAAATCCGGTGGCGCGCTCTTTGAAAAAGTACAGCCTTTGCCAACAGAGTTACCCTACTTGTTTTTTTTATAAAAAGAAGCGAAACTAACAAATTGTGCTAGTCCCATGGATAACTCTATCCTATTCTTCTTCTGGAGAAACGAAAGGGTGACGATGCGATTTTATCAGCAATATGTCCAGTAGGTTATTCAATTAAGTCTTTCCCTCGTGTTGGGCGTAGAGGAGGAGGAGTAGCATTTATTTTTAGGACTAATTTAGCACAAGTTACTGTGAAAAAGATTCCCTGTCACTCATGTGAGGCTGCTTTAATGTCCTTCCAGCTGCAGTCCCAAAGCATTACCATCTGCTGCATATACAGGCCACCACCGAGTAAAGCAAATTATATCAAATCATCCGTTTTTATAGAGGAATTTCTAAATTTAATTTCATCTCTGAAGATGAAAAGTACACCATTCATTATAACTGGCGATTTTAATTTTCATTTTGGCTCTGAAAACCCTGTCACTAAAAATATAAGCAACCTGCTGACAGAAAATGATTTAAAACAACTCGTACAAGTACCAACACATAAAAGTCAGCACATCCTAGACTGGGTTATCTCTCCTATTGAAAAGAACTGTATGAAAGGCATAAACGTTCTGGACAAAGACATTTCCGATCATTATCTTCTTATTGTTGACCTGAACATCAAAAGACCAAGGAAAGAAATAAAAACAGTTAATTCCCGAAATCTGAACGATATAAATTTACACCAGTTTCAATGTGACTTTCGTGATGCTCTTGCTATTAGTTCCCCTTTTAATATAGAAACCCTCAATACCATCATGAGGAATATTTTAGATGATCATGCTCCAGTTAAAAAACGAAAATTATCTCATCGACCTGTTGGTAGGTGGTTTAATTTAGAAATAAAGGCTGCAAAAAAAGAAAAAAGACAAGCGGAAAGAAAATGGAGAAAAACACGACTTGAAGTGCATAAGGGAATATTTATTACTATGAAGAATTCTGTTAGTAAAATGATTACCAAAGCCAAGCGTACTTTCTTTTTGTCAAAATTTGAAAATGTTAAAACTTGTAAGGAACTTTTTGATGTCTCTAGTGAACTGCTTGGCAACCAAAACAGAGCTGTATTACCCCCTGGCACCGATAGAGATCTTTGTAGTAGTTTTTCAGACTTTTTTTCTAGAAAAATCACCTCCATCAGACAAGAGCTCGATAAAATGTGCGCAATTGCCCCAAATTACCATCAGTTTAAAGGGTTAGTCATCGATTATTTTACTCCAGCAACGGAAGAAGAAATCAAAAAGATCATATTAGATAGTCCATCAAAAAGTTGCGCCTTAGACCCCATGCCCACCAGCCTTTTAAAAAATGTTTGCATGAACTTCTTCCACATATCACCCAAATTGTAAATGATTCTCTCCTCACAGGCACAGTACCAAATTGCTTTAAGACAGCCCATATTAGACCCCTTTTGAAAAAATCTGGACTTGATGAAAAGGACTTAAAATTTTTTAGACCAGTTTCAAATCTTTCTTTCCTTTCCAAAATTCTTGAAAAAGTTGTATCTAATAGACTGTTACATCATATTAAAGCAAATAATCTTAGCGAAGTCTATCAGTCAGCATATAAGGCACACCATAGTACCGAGACAGCGTTACTTAGGGTCTGTACTGATATTTTAAAATATATTGATGAAAAAAAGGTATGTCTTCTTACTCTTTTGGACCTTTCGGCTGCATTCGATACCATTGATCATGGTATTTTACTCGAGAGATTAAATACTACTTTTGGCATAAAGGGTACTGTCCTGCGATGGTTTGAGTCATATTTTAAGGATCGAACACAAGCAGTTGTGGTTGGAAACACGTGTTCTAATAATGTTTTGCTTAGATGTGGTGTTCCTCAGGGGTCTGTTCTTGGACCTGTCTTGTTTACAATGTATACACAACCTATTGCTGATATTTTAAGACAATATGGCATGAATTACCATCTTTATGCTGATGACACTCAAATTTATAAGTCTATTGATTTCGATCAAATACCACTTTTAGTCGACTCTACTGAACAATGTACTAGAGATTTAAAAATATGGATGACCAGCAATAAATTGAAACTAAATGATGACAAGACGGAAATAATGTTGAGTGGAAATACAAAAGCCATTAAAAATCTCCCAGAGCTATAAATTGATATTAATAACCATACCATTCGTTCAAAAAGAAGTCTTAAAAATCTAGGGTTTCAGTTGGATTATGATATGTCTATGTCCTCCCAAATAAGCCAGCTCAGCAAAAGTATTTACTTTCAGCTTAAGAAAATTGGCAGTGTAAGAAATTATTTAACTAAAGCAGCAGCCAAGACACTTGTAACAACACTCATTTTATCAAAGTTAGATTACTGTAATGTTATTTTGTCCGGTTTGACATTCGAAAAACTATCAAAGTTACAAGTACTTCAAAATCAAGCAGCAAAATTGATAATGAAACAAAAGAAATCAGCCCACGTAACACCAATTCTGAAAGAACTACACTGGCTGCCAATAAAAGAAAGGATTAAATACAAAACTGCCGTTCTCTGTTTTAAATGTATAAATGATAGTGCACCTTTTTATCTTAAAACATTCCTGGAATTATATAATCCACCTAGAGCCCTTAGATCAGCCTCTGACAATCTAATTCTTAAAACTCCAAAACAAAACTACAAAACATACGGCGAGCGTTCCTTTTTGTTCTTTGGTCCCCAGGTATGGAACGAAATCCCATATAAAATAAGATCTGCCCCAACAATTTCCATTTTCAAAAATCAGCTGAAGCATTTTTTATTCACAAAAGCATACCTGTCATAATGATGTACTGTGATATATATGCATGTGTATGCCAGACTGTGAGACTGAAGAAATAGCGAGTGAGAATGAGAGAGAGAAAAAGAGAGAGATAGAGAGAGAAAAGAGAGAGAAAAGAGAGAGATAGCGAGAGAGGGAGAGAGAAAGAGAGAGAGAGATAGAGGGAGAGGGAGAGAGAGAGAGAGAGAGAGAGAGAGAGAGAGAGAGAGAGAGAGAGAGAGATAGAGTGGAAATGTTTTTCTATCTGTATAGAATTAATGTTTTAATGAATGTTTCTAGTTACTCACGTTTCAACTGTATTTTGACTGTTCGTGAATTTATATTGCATTGTATATTTTTAGTGAACACATTTTCAACCTCACTGCGAGACTGTTTTTCTGGTATAAAATTTTACACATATGCATTTATATTATATGTATAATACTTTGTTTTACGTACACATTTGTGTCGATTAATTTTTAAGATGTGATGTCTTTTTCATTGTAATGCGCATTGAGCATCTTTTAGGAAATGGAAATGAGCAGTATAAATGCTATTTATTATTATTATTATTAAGGGAGTTTCAAAAACTGCAGCGCCATCTGAATCAATGTGCAGACATCCGTGGACACCTTTTTGGCTGAATGAACTATCTTGTTTTGTATGATCCTTGTCATGTTTGGTCAGGAAGATTTCTGGAGCCTTGCGTTATTCCAAGGAAAACCCGTCCACCAGGAGAAAGGGAAATGACCCAATTTCTTTTACCACGCAAGAGGGGAGGTAACCCTCTATATTTTACAAGTAGGCGAAATGACAAAGAGACAGTAAAACTGTTTATTGAAAACAAACGAATAACTCATTGAACAAGTCAAATATTTTAAAGGCAGGTGTGTTTTTTTTTTATTGTTGTGAAAACACAGACACAAAGACAAAGAGATTTTGAGCACTAACATAGCGAGCTTTGCTGTATTGGAGAAAGAAACATAATTAACTATCAAAGTGTCTTATCACAAAAGAATTGTGGGAGTTAACTTGACGCCAAAAATAGAGAAGCAAAATTCATCCTATCTGTTGTAAAAAACTATCGTTAAGGAGAAAAGGAGGGGGAAAGATAGCACGTTCATGAAGAGCGGGGGCTGTCTACAGGAAGCCCCAAATTATATGGCACAGAGTGACTTCACCATTTGTGGAAAAAATGTTCCACGAACGATTCCTTCAGCTTGTGGAATTCTTTGGAGTGCAAGATCTTGACTAGTTCCTCTGTTGATGAAAAAACAACATCACATTTTTTAAAACGAAAAAAATATTTAAAAACTATCCAAAAAACCCCACAACAAAACAGCTTAATGATATTACTAGAACTAATATTATATAATTGGCGTTTGGGGTATTAACACTATCAGTCATTTCAGAGTCGGGACGTTCAAATTTAACCTCTGTTTCCAAAAAGATAATTGCATGTGTGTGTGTGTGTGTGTTTGTTTGTGTTTGTGTGTGTGTATGTGCGTGTGTGTCTGTGTGTGTGTGTGTCTATGTATGTGTCTCTCTGTCTCTCTGTCTCTCTGTCTCTCTGTCTCTCTCTCTCTCTCTTTCTCTCTCTCTCTCTCTCTCTCTCTCTCTCTCTCTCTCTCTCTATGTATGTGTGTGTGTGTGTGTGTGTGTGTGTGTGTGTGTGTGTGTGTGTGTGTGTGCATTTATTGAATTTGCTCTTACACTGTTTGTGTTTCTTGTTTGACCTAATGACAATAATAAACAAAAAATGTAATTTTCCAAAAACTTTTTCCTTTCCAAGAAACATCCGAACCATGCAGCAATAGAGTTACCGATGCCAGCAATAATTATTATAATCGTACTTTTGGTATCTTTGTTGTTACTAGTAAAAGTAGTAGTAGTAATAGTAGTTGTAATAATTTTTGTTGTTGTTGTTGTGTTGTTGTTGTTGTTGCTGTTATTGTTGCTGCTGCTGCTGTTGTTGTTGTTGATGGTGCTGTTGTTATTGTTGATGCTTTTGTTGTTGTTGTTGCTGTTGTTGTTGCAGTTGTTGTTGTTGCTGTTGCTGTTGCAGTTGTTGTTGTTGCTGTTGCTGTTGCTGTTGCTGTTGTTACTGGTGATGCGGTTGCTGTTGTTGTTGTTGCTCTTGTTTTCATTGTTGTTATATTTGTTGTTGTTTGGGTTGTTGGTGTTGTTGTTGTTGTTGTTGTGTTGTTTTGTTTTGTTGTTACTGTTTATGCTGTTGTTGTTGTTTTTGTTGCTGTTGTTGCTGTTATTGTTGTTGTTGTTGTGTTGTTGTTGTTGTTTCTCTTGATACTGCTGTTGTTGTTATTATCGTTGTTGTTGTTTTTGCTGCTGTTGTGTTGTTGCTGTTGTTGCTGTTGCTGTTGTTATTTGTTCTCAAAGACCAAAAGTAAATGAAGCAGATGAAAGGCCAAGATAAGCCTGATACATGTGTTTGATCTAACGAAAGAACACAGTGGTGTCCTCCATTAATAATGGAAGATAACCGGACACGTTTTCGATTTCCATCCACGCCATCTACTCTGAAATACACAGTCATACCTTAGAAAACAAAGCCAGCCCATCTACAACTCACCAGCATAAGCTTCCCAGTTGTCTCCAAGGCACAGATGTGAGGAGTATTCAGAACAGATTTTGTCCACGGTGGAAGGTTTCGCATCTTTTTTCTCTAGTTTCCACTCACAAACCTTGCACAAGACTTTGTGAACTTCTTTCTGTGGGTGGGCATATTTGGTTTTTATTTGTGATGATGATGATGATGATGATGATGATGATGATGATGATGATGATGATGATGATGATGATGATGATGATGATGATGATTGATAATAATAATAATAATAATAATAATAATAATAAGAATAATAATAATGGTCATTGTCATAATAATAATAATAATAATAATAATAATAATAATAATAATAATAATAATAAGGTAGTGTCAATTGCCACCGAGTGACGCGGTGGCAATTGACAAAAATTGGCTTTTTGTCAATTGCCACCGAATAAATTGGAGCTCTTTTGTGTTGGTGGGTAGATCTAGATCTAGCTTATTGTGCTCGAGTGCTCGGTGTTGTGCGTTCGCCTTTCTGTCCCTCGGTGTGTGTGTGTGTGTGTGTGTGTGTGTGTGTGTGTGTGTGTGTGTGTGTGTGTGTTTTCCTGACCCCCGTCCCCCGATTTATGTTCCCCGATATAACGTGAATTTCTGCTTGAGTTTGTGTGCGTTTGTGACCTTCTACTTCTAGAATTGCCTGTGTTGGTTCTACACCAAAGTGTAGGCTAAGGCTAGCCAAGATCTAGGCCTACGTCTCATTGAAAATACGCCAAGTTGGTAACGTAGCTCTAGACTAAATGCTAGTCCAATGAAATTATTGAGAACAAATTGACCCATTAGACACACATATGTATAATGCCAAAGATAGTGTTGTTTTCAGACTTGACACCGCTTCACTCGGTGGCAATTGACAATATAATAATATAATAATAATAATGTTATCCCGTCTTTCAATGTCTGATGTTAACCCCTACATCCACAGTAGAGAACATTACCCCAGCTAAATAGAAAAGTCAGAATTATTAAGGAATTTAAAGTTACGATGACTTGTGGCTTCTGCTGTGGCCGATGAGACCAATATTCTGGAAGACCAAGGTTTGCCACATTTTGAACATTTAAATGCTCCACTTCCATTTGTAGATGAGCACCGCGTTTGTGCTTCTGTCTTGCCTTCGGCATTTCATATTCGAGAAGCGTCATATTATAATTTACTGTCCACTGTGATTGCTGCTGTCCACCTGGGTGTATCAAGAGCAAGGCTCTCCTATGTTGAAACATTAATGATGAAGTCCTTCAGAAACATTTATTATGTTACGACGTGGTGGAATCAGGTGCTCGCCCATTCTTAGGCATATGGATTTACTTGTATTATCTTAAACCAGTTTTATTTGTCTTGCTTTGGAAGAACTAAATACTCTTCTATCTTGAATAGAAGTCGGGATATTTGCGATTAAAAGAGATTGGGGTCGCCTGCTGGTTTCAGAGGTAAAATTAGTGAGAAAATGGTCGCCAATGTTTGGTCACTTCCACAGCTTGAGAGTCCTTGAAAACCTAAAATCACAGTTTTAGTGGCTTTAATTAACGTTTTTCAGTTTTTAAAAATCCATACAGAAATGTGTTTTTAAATGGATATAAAATATGTTGAGCCAAAAAAAAACAAAGCTTCGATAAAATTCGCCAAACCAACAGAAAAATGCCGGTATCTTCGATTTCATTATTTTAACGAGTACCTGAGTTCAACTCGATGCCTCACATTTTCAGGGTGTTCTTGTAGCGCTTATTTTGGTGCACCAATCTTACGCTTCCCCGAGGACAGCTCGGGACATAACACCACCTTTGGGATTCTGACATCAGACTACTTTATAACATGGACAGCCCAGCAAAGTTGAGTTCTTTTGAGTTTATCAAACAAACTCCCGGCTTTTGCCCCTCTACTTTTTAAACAGTATAGATCTACTATCCAACCTACTTTCCCTTCTCCCCCCCCCCTATATTTATTCTTTTATGAACCTAGAAAAACAACAATAGACAGCATTAAAATGTGTATTGCTCAAATCCCCGCTCAACAGCAGCTCTATGCGCTTTACAATCTATACTATTACACCCGCAGACCTGAGAGCATTTTGAAACAACCTCAACTTCCAGGGAAGCATACAGTGCAGGCGGCCATTTATAGGTACTAAAACACTAACATACTGAAAAGGTCTTTCGCTGTCTATGGCCGGGTACCCCTTCCCACCTGGGTGAAGTGAGGAAAATTCGGATAAAGTGCCTTTCCTGAGGACACAACGTCGGGCCCTCGGCTCGAACCCCCGACCCCGCAACCTCACGATAACGAGTCCGGTAGCCTAACCACTTAGCCACCGACGCCACAAAAGACCCCACTAAGCCCTTATTTATTGTACAAGTAGACACGCTTTTTTCCAAGGCACTGCCATTGCCATGCCAATAGCCAAGTAAAACGCACGACCTTGATGTTGTTATTTGTTGGACTGGCGTAAAGTCTACCCAGAACATACGTACAGTGACAATAGTTTCGCTGATACACTGAGGTAGCTGCAGATACCACAATTGGCGTCGGCATCCGTTCACAGGGACAAGAAAATCTTCAGTAACAAACAGGTGAAGCCATTCCCAAAGGGGGGATATTAACAAGTTTTTATGCACAGCAGAGTTGTAAATGGGCTGATTTACAAATGTCATGCCCATACTGTGCCGGAACAGCATAGGGGGAACTGCTACTTTCTCTTTCCTCATCCTTACTATCGTCATTTTTCCTCTACTTTTGTGTATATTTGTCACTCTCTTGTAAACTGCTATTTCCAGGGTGCATTGATAGTCGAAGCAGACTTTGTGCTGTTGTGGCTAGAGAGGCGAGGAGAGTAAGCATGATTCCCCTTTTGGACTTCTCAGTTGACATCCACCCCTTGGCGCTCATATGACCTTATTATGCAGTTGCGCGAGCGTAAAACATCTCTAATTCTAAATTAAAAAACTCTACTGTATTTACCTCTTAATCATTACAGTGTTCAAAGAGAAAAAAACTGGTGTTGTAAACCAATTTACATGTGTATACGAGAAAGAAGATCCCAGTTTGTTTAGGGGCTCTCGTGGTCGAGATGCTACGGTGTTCGCCTTTCATTCAATAGGTCTCGAGTTCGCAACTGGACAGCGACGGAAAATTTTCTTCTCTAAAATTGCCTCCTTTCACCTCCTTTTCTGCTCTCTAACAATGTTCTGTCGCCTACTTTCGTTTCCACTTTCTGCCCTCCACCCCCTCATTTCCTTGCCCCCTCCTCTGGGCTCCTGACTCTTTCTGCAGCCTTTCTACTGCTTCTCCTTGGCTCCTTCTTACTGCTGTCTTTCTGCCACACAGATCTAACACCTAGCCTTTTCGGACAAAAGCAAAAAATGTCGAAGGTCCCATGTGCAAGTTGCGCACGTTAAAGATCCTGTGGTGGTCATAAATCGATAAGAGTCGGCTTCGCCCGCCACCGGGACAAAATTCAAAAATTTCGTACCAACTTTTAATGTTTAATGTGTCCAGCGCGCTCATATGTCCTTATGCAGTTGCGAGTGTCGTTACACCCCCCCCCCCCCCCCCACATACACACATATACATACACACACACACACACACACACACAACCCCCCCCCCCCCCACACACACACACTCACATACACACACACAAACACACACACACACACACACACACACACCATTGTCAGTCGTCACTGTGCTGCGGCGAGCTCATGCGGTTTTATAGTCAAATTGAAAGTCATACCATAGTCTCTGGGTTGGTACTTGGGATTTTACGGTACCTGTGATTCTACAACGGATGAAGTCTTGTGTTTCGAGAGCGATAGAATTCTTCTGATAAACCAAATTGTAATGCTAAAAGTAAAAGGACATTGGCTTTTCTTCATGGAGGAAATTCTGTATGTTTGTAAATGTGTTTGGTACAAAAGATACCCATGTGAATAATTATAGGCCTAAGTATTTAACACCGCCATTGATAAAGTTATGTCACGCTGATGAAAATGACATTGTACCACAACGGTCAAAGTGTAGTATTATTTTGTTGATATAATAATATGATAAGTGTGCAGCAGTGACTGTTTTGATTTCTTGTATTAAACTGACCATCCTCAAACTTACAGGTTGAACAAGTCTTTACCTCGCTTTTTGTGTGTGAACTGCACATCTAAATAGCGCAAGGATTCTTACATTTTTAGTGTATCGTGTCTCTAAAAATGAGCGTTTAGGACAGAACTGCATCATAATTATGTTTGATCAAGTAGAATGGACCTTACAAGTAATTTTGCAAGAATATTCTTGATTGGATGTGAGTTTGCCTATGTGGATATTTGATGGTGTGTTTTATTTTCTCATAAAGTTCTTGTGTTCTGCTGTACGGCTGACAGGTGCAGAGGCATGCTCAATAAAACATATTCAAATGATTCAAATGATGCATACAATATCAAATAAATGTTGTACTTTTTATGTCTCTTGTTGTTCTTGTTACTGCTGTTGTAGTTGTTGTTTTTTGTTGTTTTTATGGGGGGGATGTTATTGTTGTTTTTGTGTTTATTTTTGCTGTTAATGCTACTGCTGCTGGTGTTGTTGTTGTGTTGTGTTGTGGTTTGTTTGTTTTTTTCCGTTGTTGTACAATTTTATTCTAACATCTATTGACCGGAGAATTTTAAAAAAAACCTAACAAAACAAAAAGAGAGCAAAAATGGCTCAAGTCGAGGATTCATAAACTGCCTAAATATCTAGAGGCAGGTTATGATCGGGGGCTCTATTGGTCTTATACTAAGGTGTTCGTCTCTTATTCAATAGGTCCCCAGTTCAAATCCGGATGGCTATGGAAACTTTTCTTCTGTAAAATTTTCTCCTTCACATTTTTTCCTCTTCTCTAACAATGTTCTGTCGTCTGCTTTCATATCCACTTTCTGCCCCAACCCCCTCACCTCCTTTGCCCCCTCCTCTGGGCTCCTGATTCTTTCTGCAGCCTTTCTACTGCTACTTCTTGGCTCGTTCTTACTGCTGTCTGTCAGCAACACCCCTGATCTTATGAGAGGAAAGATCTAACATCTAGCCTTTTCAGACAAAAGCAAAAAGTCTCAAAGGTCCCGTGTGCACACTGCGCACGTTAAAGATCCCTTAATGGTCCAAAATCGATAAGAGTAGGCTTCGGTCGCCACCCGGGCAAAATTCGAAATTTCCTACCGATTGAAAATGTTTGATGTGTCAGTTGCGCGCATATGACCTTATGCAGTTGCGAGCGCCGTAAAACACCTACTCAAAAAAGGCTTTTATATACAATATGCAATATATTATATTATATATGATATTCTTCATACCGCGCATTGTTCTACAACATACAAGTCTGTTCGAGGAGTTGATCTGATTCTGATTTCCCCACCAGAACCTTTGACAGATAATACACTCCCCAAGACCAAGTGGTTAAAAAGTAACAGCAATGCAATGAACAAAACATATGCTTTGAACAAATTAAAAGATCCGAATCATTAACATTTTTGGGGGGCTCGATCCGATCTTACAGATCTGCAGAATAGACAAAATGTTTGCACTTTAAAAAAAAGTGTGTCTATGCTGTCAACGGTGCGTGGATTTAAGGGCTTGCTCAGCCAACCGTGTGAAAACGTCCACGCTGCACAAAATGTGGTATAATGTTTTTAACTTTGTCTACATTTAACATATTCAACCAAAATAATAAAAACTAACAGGAAGACAAACACGAAATAACATAACATAAAATCACATCAGAATAATATATTATACTTTTTTGTAGCTTGCCGGAAGCAGCTGTAATTACATGACGTGTGGTGCTCGCTCTTCCCCAGTCAACCATATTGATCATGCCGCGGTAACTCCCCTTCCTTGTTACTTCAAACGCCTGTTCACCTCAGTATGACTTCCCCTATGTCGGTGAACCTTTCCAAAGTTCCTGCAAAGATGACGTCAATATCAGCCTGCGAATTTTCCATTTTGCACGACTTTATTCCTACCTTTTTCACTGTTTTATTTTTCAGCACTTTTCTTCTTCTTCTTCTTCTTCTTCTTCTTCTTCTTCTTCTTCTTCTTCTTCTTCGGGGCCCTCCTGCTCAGTTCATCTGTCAGCCCGCACAGTTTCTCTTGTAGTGTCAATGAGGTTGGCCACGTTTCCTGTCTCAGGAAGATTGTAGAGGTAGATGGATGGTGGTAAGAATGACCTCTTGCGTCTTCCTTTGCTACAGATCAGAAGACTAGGTTCTTTACTTATGACTGGTATTTTTATTTGATGGAAGAAGGGATGTTTGGTGTCCAAAGAGATGAAACTGATTATTCTAGTGCCAGCGATAATGTATAATTCATCGAAATAGGAGAATGTAGATGTTTAGGTTTTGCATGCTTTCCATTTTTATCGATTCAATTTTTCTTTATCTTGTAGTCTTGGGTTCTCGGACCATGCTGTTACACAAAACTTGACCACACTTTCTGTGGTTAAACGCAGAGCGGTTATAAATAGAACCTCTTTGAGTTGAAAGATAGAATATGGGCATCAATGATCTATTAACTTTAAATAACAAATTATATTTTGTTCCCTTTTTTATGCAGGGGAAAAGTGTGGACATGTTAGTCGAGTTTGTTGTCTACTGTAACACCAAATAATCTCAACTTGCTAGACGTTTACCTTTTTAATTAAGAGTGGCTACAGGGGCAATTTTTTTTTGTAAAGCCAACAACAAATTCTTTTTTCTTTTTTTTCTTTTTTTTGGGGGGGGGCGGGCGGAGGTTCACATTAAAAGCAGCTTATGAGTTTTACACCTCCAGAAAAGTTTAGTACAAAATTCCGGAAAGCAGTTTCGTCATGGTCAGCCTGAATGAGTCTAATAACGACTCAATCGTCCGCAATTTGACTCACTTGAGGTTACTGTTGTTAATCTGGCAATCCTCCATGTGCAGTGTAAACAAAACTGGCGACAAGATGAAGTGGTCCAAGTTTTTGCCTTGCTTGCGACAGATCTCAGACTGATTCCTATCTAGGTACTTTTTTGGACGAGTATTTCAGTCTGTGTGTAGATACCACGCCGAGATATAGCCAGTTTATTAGACATACGTCCGCTATATAATATATGTTTTACTGGGAGACATCACTTTGACTTGCAGTTAACATAGACAATATTAGACATAGGTCAGTCCAGCAGGCCGCACATAGGCCTACTGAAAAAATGTTAAGATCCCGACTTTTCCCCTCATATTACATTCTGTTTATTAAAACCACACACATAGTGTTCATTGAAAATAATCCAAAAATAGCCTAAATAAGAATGGCATCAGTGAGGAAAGATCAAATTAAATTGTTCTCTTCTGCAACTCTGTTGCATTTCTTTTTTTTTCTTTCGATTCTCTTTGTATCTTTGAAAAACTGGTTGTAGATGACGTTTCGTACAGGCAGACTGGTTTCATCAAGGGCTGACAACTGGTAGCACTGAGGGGACGTGGTTGCACACAGGGCGAAAAAAGGCGAATACAAATTTCATATTTCCCATCTGAAATCTCTATTTAATTTATTTGCCATTTTTTATACAGGCAGTCAGGCCATTTTTCAACCATATAAATCGACTGCTACTAAAGAAATAAAATGTCCATTTGACAACTGCAAGGGGTTTCTCGGCGACCCCCCCCCCCCCCCAACAAATGGTTGCACTAATCTACATGTCTGTGGGGTGCTGCGGTTTGTCAAAGCGACCATCCCAGTCTTTGACAGACAAGTGACACGAAATGTTTTGATCACAACCACTCACAGACAGGACATGGCAAATTTGCTGAGTTCGCTTTGTGGTTTCAGTTTTTGCTTGTGTTTCTCCTGTTTATTTTTAGTTGTTTTTTTCCCTAGGTATTTGGCTTAAATAGAATGGCATAAGAGAGGGAGGGGGTGAGAGTGGAGACTCCATATCTGAAGTCTGAATAGATTATTGCGTCGGTTTTTATTAGTATTTAAAATTGGTCGTTCCGCATGGATACTAAATGTAGGGTCTATCTAAAGTGCGTTTTTATGGGGTTTTTTAAAAAGATACACATTACTTTAGTTAAAAAGCAATGTTGGTGACTGCTTTATGTTGTTTCAATTTGTCTCAAATGTGAATTGCACTGGTTTGTCGCCGTTTCAATACAGACAACCACAAAAATAACAAGAACAACGACAAGAACGCAACAACAACAAAAACAACAACAACAACAACAACAATAACAACAACAACAACAACAATAATAACAACAACAACAACAACAACAACAGCACCAACAAAAACAAGGAGAACGTTAACAACAAAAACACCAACAACAACAACAACAACAACAACAATAACGTTAAGAAAAATAACATCACCATCACCAATAGCAACAATACAACAACAACACCAACAACAATAACAACAACAACAACAACAACAACAACAACAACAGCAACCGCAACAACAGCAACAACAGCAACAACAACAACAACCACAACAACATCAGCAACAGAAAGAACACTAACAGCAATAACAAAAAATAACAACAATAACAACAACAACGAGGGAGGCGGTGCCCTGGCGAAGAGCACGCTCTTCGGGGCTCCTAACGTTTCGAACGGATAGGCTACTACACACACAACAACAACAACGACAACGACGACGACGACGACGACGACAACGACAACAAAAACATTTAAAGCAATAGCAACATCATCAACAACAACAACAACAATAACAGCAGCAGCAGCAGCAGCAGCAGTAGCAGCCACAGCAACTCAACCAGCAGAACGTCATCAGTTCATACAGAAGACTAATTCTGTCAAATAGAGTATTAGCAGCCAGCTTCCTAAATTATGATGAACAGGTTGTTTCTTATCCTGACAGACATGTCCCCGCTCAACTCTGTCTTCGCTGCTGTGAGGCACACAACAGTAAACACTGCCAGACACAATGGTCTCCAAAATGTTACAATTCGTAGTAACATGGTATGTCTTACTTACTGACTTATCACTTAGTCTTTGTGGCCGTTGGGGCACCAAGGATGATCGGGCAACCACTTACTTTCTGGAACACTTAAATGTAGTACTGGGGTTTTAGGAAGACAGGGTGCTACATGCTTCCTCGCCCCTCTTCGTAACGGTCCATTTTTAGTGTGGGCAGGCTGATTGTCTCTTTCACCAGTTGTTTGTTGTAGCGTCTGAAAGGCTCACGCAGGCAACCACTTTTTTCCATCCTTGTCTGTAATTGTTGTGTCCTTGGGAAAAGCACGTGATATATTATTGCTTTCTACCACCACTACAGCAGCGACAATTGACGGCAGTCTTGCTTTCAGTACATCTTTGGAAGTGTGTAATATTTAACCACTTCAGAAATAAAGAAGGTGAAATTATTCAATTTCATTGAATCCCTCGAGAAATATTAATTTACAACCCATATTTAAGTACAAAGTCTAAAATTACCGTAAATAAGGATAATACAAGGCTACATAATAAGATAAAATGGTGGGCAATAAAAGAAGCCCGTGTGGGCAGTTCACGAATTTGAATACAAATAGGAAGAGAAAAGTTGTATGATCGGTTTCTGAGACACTGGAATCGAAAAAAAAGGCCTCGAACATCTTGCTCTCACTAGAATCATAGAAAGCAGAAGATTTAATAGTAGATCAAGAATAACGAACTTTCTGAAAAGTTTGAGAGACGTATGATGGGGACAGATCGAGACGGTAGAACTAACGGTGTTGTTTCTTTTGTTTGTTTGTTTTTTGTTTTGTTTTTGTTTTTGTGTTGTTGTTTTTTGTTGTTTTTGTTGTTTGTTGTTTTTCTTGTTTTTCTTTGGGGGGGGGGGGTATTCCAACCGAAAAAAATGAGGATCAAACCATGTTTTCGACCTGGCACGTCAAGAATCTAATGAACCGTCTCTGGCTCCGCACCTTCTTCATTGCATCTTTTCTCTAAGAGACAGGTGGCTAGGAATGGCCTGCCTGTATTTACTACAACACAGAGGTCCTTTTGTTTTTTAGAACATTTACGTAACCAGCACTGTCATTTTGGGAAATGTTTCTGTTGGTCTCCTTAGACTTTCAACGCGCTTTTGACGAGACTGAAAAGGGGTCAGTTTTAGCTGCTTGCAGAAAATTCAGTTTTAGTGATCAGTTTAATATTAATAATAATGATTAAAACGTTTATCATTAACACAGAGTGGCGTGTGCAAAAAGGGGGAGGGGGGTATGTGGCTGGTGAAATTATTCCTTAATCTAGACACAATATTATGTGTGTCCATTTGTGATATTATTATGTTGTTTTGATTTGTTTTATTTGGGTTTGATTTTAGGTTCTGTATGTTAATCTTTTTTTTATTTATATTATGTTCATTACTATTTTTATTAATCAAGTTTTTCAAGGATGGGGGATATTTAGATTGTTGTTTTTGAGTTGGTGTTGCTGTTTTTTCTTTTCGACAACTGCTGTGTCTGCGATTTCTGTACTTTTGCCCCTCCCAGTACTCAAACTTGAAATGTCCAGCATTCCTTTCCAATGACAGAACACCTTTTTATCCAGAGAGTGTTTGCCGTAGAAAGTAATAAACTTTAACTGGGACTCTGCTACTATACAATTATTATTTTGCCATCCTCATTTGCATAATTCATGGGATTTTTTGCGTGTCGCTACAGGATAAAAGGCTACGCACACTTTGGGATAGAGGACAAAACGGAAGACTGTAAAACATCAGCTTTCAGCCTGTAACGTACACGCCTGTACTTGTTCTCTTCTCACAGATTCCTGATGGAGCTGAAGTTGCTAACAACGGTCCTGTGTCTGGCCGTGGTAGTTGCTGTAGTCGTCGATGCTAAGCCAATGTGGGAACTGGTAAGTTTTTCCTGTGCCTTTGTATTTGTACGAAATCACCTGTTTGTTGTTGAAGATTTTCTTGTCCCTGTGAACGGATGCTGACGCCAGTTGTGGTAACGGCAACTATCTCAGTGTATCAGCGAAACTATTGTCACTGTACGTTTGTTCTGGGTAGACTTTACGCCAGTGAAACCAGTAGCAACCTCAAGGTCGTGCGTTTTACTTTGCTATTGGCAGAACGATGGCAATGGCTTGTCAAAAGCTTGTCTACTTGTACAATAAATAAAGGCTTGGTAAGAACTTTATCTGGGTTCATAAAAGAATAAATATAGGTGGGAGAGAAAGGGAAAGTAGTGTGGGGATCATCATCATCATCAGTGGCGTCGCATGGGTTGCAGACACGGTGGTGCATAATTGGAAAGTGAGCAATAGGCTTAGTAGCTACAATACAGATTTATAGAGAAAGTCAATTAGAACCTGGTGGATATCCCGTAATCGATATTTACCACTGTTCCTAGATGAAACCGCTTAAAAGCTGCAATAAAGTGAAACAATTCTAACAACTCACTATGCTCACAATCTGAGAATATTTAAATGTTTCTAATTACTTCGTGCAGCACCAGGACTTGCTACACAATAGAGGGAGACAACAGTTTCGATACCCACTCCTCACTGAGTTACCTTAGACTCTACAAGTGTAGTATATCGGCTCGCGAAAACTTGGATCAAATTTGTAGCTTGCACCAAATTGGTGCTGCGAAGAGCAGTTTTATGCACGCACCTTTCTTCTTGTGCGGGAAGAACGATGCATAGATTTCTCTACAGTGACAAAAATAACTTTGGTGCAAAGATATTGCTTGCTCCCAGCAGACGCTAGCTCAAGCGTTGCGACGAGCATGAACCCTCCTCGCCGTCTGTCTCTTCACTGGCGCAGCCAGCGGGTGATGGGTGGCAAGGATGTAGATCAGGTCTAGTAATGTATATTATATCTAGAGCTCTGACTGGTTTAGAACAGTAAGGAAAGGGGGGGGGTGAAGGCCAGGGTTAGGTGGAGCGCTTGCACCAATAGCACCAATGGCGCCCCGCCACTGATCATCATCATCATCATCATCATCATCATCATCATCATCATCATCATCATCATCATCATCATCATCATCATCATCATCAACTCCAAAAATATAAACAAAATTAATCTTACCCCCCACAGGAAGAGGCTCACAAACTGCTATGCAAGGTGTGCAAGTGGAAACTAGACAAAGAGGAGACGAAACCTTCAACGGCGGGGAAAATCTGTTCTAAATACTACTCTACTCTGTGTGTGGGAGGGAACTGGGAGAAGTATACCGGTGAGTCGTACATGGTTTAGTTTTTAGTTTTAGTAAGAGTTTTGCGGCATTTGCAACACAATAAAGTCATATATGTGCCCAAGAATAGAGATGTGTTACAAGAGAGTAACGTACAAAAAAAGGGAAGGAGGAGAGATGAAGATGATATATGTTTGATAGGAAAGAAAGAGCAAACCACACAAGAGCATCAGCCAACCACCCACGGTTTGGCTTTGTTTTCTAAGATTTGACGGTGTATTTTAGAGTAGATGTCATGGATGGTTTCTTGAAAAAGAAAAAAGATTTTTGAAAAATTACATATTGTTTATTATTGTCTTGACGCCAAAAAAGAAACACAAAAATATAAGAGCAAATTAATAACAAACACACATATACACATACAACCACACACAAAATTGTCCTGTTGGGGGGGCAGATGTTAAATGTGGACGTTCCGACTCTGAAATGGCCGATAGTGTTAATAGGGGCGTTACCCCTACCGCCATTCACATATTATTTGTTATAACATCTTATTATGTTGGTTTTTTTGTTGTATTTTTGTATTTATTTATTTTTTTCCCTTTTTAAAAAATATCTTTATTTTTCATCTACAGATATATTATATAAGATCTTGGACTCCAACGAATTCCACGAGTTGAAGGAAGCAGTCAAACAACACTTTTTCCACAAATGGTGACGTGACTCTCTGCCTTATCATATATTGGGCTTTCTGTTGACAGCCTCTGTTCCTCATGATCATGCTATATTTCCCCTCCTTTTCTCCTTAACTATGGTCTCTTACAAAAGATAGGCTGAATTTTACTTTTTTGGATGTCAAGTTAACTCCAACAAGTCTATTTTGATAAGGCACGTTGTTGTTGTTGGATTTCTTTCTTTCTCCAATTCGGCAAAGCTCGCTATGTTAGAGCCCAAAATCTCTTTGTCTTTGTGTTTGTGTTTTCACAACAATAAAAAATACACCTGCCTTTAAAATATTTGACTCGTTCATTGAGTTATTCGTTTGTTTCTAATCAAAAGTTCATGCAGCGAAGTAAACAGTACAGTGGAGACAGAAATTAATTTCGATAAACAAGTCTACATTCTGGTTCAGCACATATTATAAGAAACAATGTGTGTGGTGAGGGAAATCTACACCGATCCCTTCAATTACGCCAGTGCCAATTATAAATGTCAAATTATGAAAACAAAGCCAAAAAATTAAATGCAATAAACGCATCTTATAAATTCTTTTTAAAATCTATTTTCAAATTAGTAGAGTGGTGGTCTTATCAAACTAGGTTGGCTGCCTTGAAATATCAGAGGCAGCTGTTTTTGGACCTGCATCACCACATACATATTTGATGCTATAGTCTCCTCAGTCGGCATTTTTCATTTAGTGCTTCCAGTCTGGAAAGCAATGACAAAATTATTTTTTCCTAAGTATACTCTCCTCTCCCAACCACTCCTATTCCTTTCTTTCGCCTGTATTCTCTCACACCAACCTAGCGAAATGTCGCTCATATGACAGTATGCTGCTGCGAGCGTCGTAAAACACTTGACCAAAAAAAAAGAGAAAAAAAAGGCTTGGCTCCAGTTGAACAAGTAACGAACTCACGGCGGTCTATGGTGACTGGCAAAACAGTGGTTGTGGCTGAGGAAACGTTTGCCTGCTTGTAAAATGAATGGGGCTTTGCTACGATCACAATTAGCATTATTCAGTTGGTAGGAATTTTTGAATTTTGCTTGGATGGCGGCCGAAGCCTACTCTTATTGACTTGAGGACCACCAAGGGATCTTTAACGTGCGCAACGTACATACATGACCTCTGAGATTTTTAGCCGTTATCCGAGAACGCTAGGTGTTAGTTCTTTCCTATCATAAGATCAGGGGTGTGGATGACAGACAACATAGAGAATGAGCCAAATAGTCGAAGTAAAAGGCTGCAGAAAGAGTCAGGAGCCGAGAGGGGGCAAAACGGAGGGGAGAGGGGGCAGAAAGTGGAGATGAAAGCAGACGACAGAACACTGTTAGTTAGAGAGCACAAAAAGATGTGAAAGGGGAACAATTTACAAAAGAAAAGTTTCCGTTAATGTCCGGATTCGAACCCCGGACCTATTGAATGAGAGGCAAACACTTATAGCTTCTAGACCACAGGAGCCCCAGCGTCAAGTTTACCCACATAAGCGATACATACTTTCTTGGTAAGTGTTTTACGGCGCTCGCAACTGCATCGGTCATATGAGCGATCGGAACACATTAAACATTATTCAGTTGGTAGAAAATTTTGAATTTTGTCTGGATGGCGGCCGAAGCCTACTCTTCTCGACTTTAGGACCACCAAGGGATCTTTAACGTGCGCAACTTGCATACGTGACCTCTGAGATTTTTCGTCGTTATCCGAGAAGGCTAGGTGTTAGATCTTTCCTCTCTTAAGATCAAGGGAGTGGATGACAGACAGCATTGATAAGGGGTCAAAGAATAGCAGTAGAACGGCTGCAGAAAGAGTCAGGAGCCGAGAGGGGGCAAAGCGGAGGGTGGAGAGTGGAGGGGGCAGAAAGTAGAGACGAAAGCAGACGGCAGAACTCTGTTAGTTAGAGAGCAGAAAAGAGGCGACAGGAGAATTTTTTAGAGAAGAAAAGTTTCCGTGGCTGTCCAGATTCGAGCACCGGACCTATTGAAATAGAGGCCAACACTTATAACCTCTACACCACGGGAGCCCCAGCGTCAAGTCTACCCACAAAGCCATACACAGCCGATAATTTCACTGATAGACTGACATAGTTGCAGTCGCCACCGTTGACGCCAGCATAAATTCAAAAGGTCAACCAAATCATAAATAAAAATCACGTGATCTCGAAAAATTATAAAGGAACAGTCAAATAAACTGACATTGTTGAGCTCAGTAGCAACCTCGACAACAACAGCAACTACCACAACCAGTCACAGGAACGTTGTCAGCGACTCCAGTTCCATCAGGATTCTGTGTAGTGATGGGCAGGTATCGATACTAGATACTCGATACCTAGATACCTATAGGTATCGGTATCGGTACCGATACCTGCTCTAAACATCGATACCTATGTGTTATTTATCCCAGGGCTGTCAAAGCAAGTGACTTGGGCCTTGAGAATTTTTTGTTTATCAAAACTGATAAGTTTTCGTAGGGGGGAAGCGTTTTAAATGAATCTAGTGATTTGTTAACAAAAAGAGAGAAGTTTTTCAAGAAATCTATCTAGTGATTTTGCAAAATCCTCACTGACAACCCTGATTTATCCTCATTGGTTTAATTTAAAGTTGCTAAAAATCTGGTATATTTAATTGCCTTTTTAGAACGCTTGTGTTTTTATTTTACAATATTAACATTTTCTGCAAAGTTGACTTTCCTCACATACTTCACTTTTTTTTTTATTCTCATATTTGTTTATTTATTTCTCTTTCTCTCTCTCTCTCTCTCTCTCTCTCTCTCTCTCTCTCTCTCTCTCTCTCTTTTACAAATAATTCTTGTTTGAGTCTCAGCAAAATAGTCACAACTTGTCTAGACACGATATACTTGGAAAAGTATACTTGTATTTTTGTCTTTACTTATTACAAAGATAGTACAAGACAAGATGGGCCACTCAGCCTAAAAAGTGTCCGCAGGAAGTATGCTCTTTGCTTCAGATGGCGCTGCAGTCTGTTTTGAAGCTCTCTTTCGTTTTTCCAGAAGAAGAATAGGAATAGCACCTCCTTGCGTGCGCAGATCATCTATGGCGCAGATCGACTGCTGTTCATCAGCAGTTCGGGTACGTTCAGTGCGGAGTTTTAGGGTTTTTTAAAAATTTTAATGACCTCTCGCCCTTCATTCTAAAGTCAAATTAAACGAAGAAAACCATCTCCTTTTCCTCCGGAAGAGGTTTTTTGTCAGCGTAACCATTTTTAAAAAGCGTTCTTCCGAAATTTATCCCAAAACTTGCTAGTTTCACTTTGATTTTTTAAAACTCAAGTAGGGTAACTCTGTTCGCAAAGAGTGCGCTTTTGTGAAGAGGGCGCCACCAAATTTTGAGGACACTTTTTTAATTGGCTCAAAGAGAGAAGTGACCCATCTTGTCTTGTACTATCTTTGCTTATTACCCCCGGCGTATGTTACTAATAGCATTAGGTATCGAGGTACCGGTATCGATACCTTCAAAAAGTACTAGATATCGACATCGATACCTAAATTGTGGTATCGGCCCATCACTAATTCTGTGAGAGGAGAACAAGTGCGGGTGTATCGATACCATCATCAATACCATCACGACGAGGTGTTCGCTTAGGGTAGTCGCTGTACCCCGGACACATTTTTTCCTGTTTTTTTTTAAATTGAGTCGCTGTTCCCCGGTGCTCCGGAGAACAAGTACAGACGTGTAGGTTACAGGTTGAAAGCTGATGTTTTACCGTCTGTTTTACCCCCCCCCCCCCCCCCCAAGGGCAGTGCAACTGACTGAAATTATCTTTAGGCCATTCCCAAAGGGGAGATATAAGCATGTCCTTATTCACAGCAGGATTGTAAATGGGCTGATTTAACAATGTCATGCTCCTTCTGTGTTGAAACAACATGGGAGGAACTGCTGCTATTTCTTTCTTCATCCTTACTTACTATCGTCATTTTTCTTCTACTTCTTTTGTATGTTTGTCACTCTCTTGTGAACTGCTTTTTCCGGGGTGCCATTATAGTCAAAGCAGACTTAATATTCCTGAGGCTAGAGAGGTGAGCAGAGTAAGCCTGATTCCCCGTTTGGACCTCTCTGTTGAAATCCAACCTTTGGCGCTCATATGATCTTATGCAGCTGCAAGCGCAGTAAAACCTTACTGAAACTAAAAACAGACTGTCTTCTCCTCTATCCCAAAGTGTGCTTTTAATTTTTATCATGTTCCGCACATTGCATTTTCAAAGGGTCTGGAATTTGGGGGGGGGGGGGGGGAGTCCTTCAACATGACAGCCTGCTCTCTGGTCATTCGTCAACGCTTGAAGACGTGCCCTATAGGACGCTTTAAAAAAGGAAGGTTAAATTTTAAATAATAATAATAATAATAATAATAACAACAACAACAACAACAACAATAATAATAATAATAATAATAATAATAATAATAATAATAATAATAATAATAATAATAATAATAATAATAATATAATAATACATGTAATAATAATAATAATAATAATAATAATAATAATGATAATAACAATAATAATGATGATGATCACAATAATGATAATAATAATGATAATAATAGTAGTGGTAGTAATAATTGTTTGTGTTTGATTGCTTAATTATCTGCTTGCAATGTAGGCTTCCTGGAAAGCTGAGAATGTTTCTGAGTGTCCTTTTAGTAGTAGTAGTAGTAGTAGCAGTACAGTCGAACCTGCCCTGACGGCCACCTCTATAAGACGGCCACCTGTACAAACGGCCACTTTCCATTTCCCCCCTTGAGTTTTTTCTATATATTTTAACTGTGTAAAACGGGCACCTGCCCAACGCGGCCGCGGCCACCATATTTTAACACACAACCCCTATCACACAAAGCAAATACACCTGTCTAAGACGGCCACCTTAGTGACTCCATTACGTTTTGTCATAAATCAAGCATTGGGCTCTTGCGTTGTGGGCGAGCCGTCATAATCTAATCACCTGTCGTTGTTGTTAGGTAGTCCCTCCAACCGATCATGTTGCGTAGGCCGCTCCCACTGTTGACCAATAGGTAACAAAATCAATTTTCAGCAGCTGGTGAGGTAAGCGTGTGATCCCTCATATCCCATAAGCCCCGCCCAGAATTCATACACACAAATCGTAAGTGAGATGAGTGGTCACTGTTTACCCAGTCTGTAACAAAGGACGTCAACCTGAACTTGTGACAGAATCGTCGCTCGTTCTCCGAACGGTAGCGACACGTGTGTTTGTTTTACCATAGCACCCGTCCTCCTTGTCTCACACATTTCGTTTTATTGTCACCCTTGTACAAAAGCAGCAACAAAAGAAAAAAAGAGAAGAAAAAACCCAGCGAAAACAACAACAACAACAACAACAACATAAAACAACATAACAACAACAACAACAACAATGCGGCTACCTTCGGGTGGGACCTCAGAAAAGATTGGTTCTTCATCTTGATCAGTCCTGCCTAAGACGGCCACCTGTCTTATACGGCCACTTTTCTCCTTGACAATGGATGGCCATCTTACACAGGTTCGACTGTATTTGTTTATTCCCGTTCTGTTGGGTTGGGTTTTTTTAGAGCAAGTGTGCACTAAAAATAACCCTTTGATTTTTTTAAATTGTAAAGATAACAACTGTTTTATTGCTGCA
>NW_004797645.1:42016-45055 GCF_000002075.1 Aplysia californica | reverse complement strand
GTAGTAGTAGTAGTAGTAGTAGTAGTAGTAGTAGTAGTAGTAGTAGTAGTAGTCGACACAGACCCGATCTACGAACGGTGATATAGTGATAGAAAAGCCCACGATATAACGTTTATACCGGTACCTGATTCATTGCCGTAGGACCTCTGTGTAGACAACATTGCTGGTATATGCGCCATCTGGAACTCTGTTCTAGGCAGCAGGTCTCATTGCATGTATCGTAATAGAGTCCCTGGACCCAACGCGACTCAATGTGATATATAATTGTCCATGTGAAATAAAAATCGCTCTGTAATGAAACCCCTATCCTTTTAAAAGTCTGTTCCTGAGCTTTGTTGGCAGTTAGTGCAAAAGCAGGTCTAAGCGGAAATTGTTTCCGTTGCATATGGAAGGGAAATAGGTTATCTGAAGGCATGAGGGGAATCCTTGGAATGAAAAGTCTCTTTTCGGCATGTGAACCGCTTGCAACGACAGCATTAATTTCATGTTGATGAAGATGTTGAACCACATATCGAGTCCCGTTGCAGTGGCCATCTGTGGAATCCAGATTTCTCAGCAACATGACAATGCTGTCTTTCCGCAATGTCAGTGTTGTGGAGTGGCATACCTGACGGACATAGAGAATTGATAAATTCGATGGGGTATTGGAGATCATTTTCTTCCACCGAATCACTGCTCCTGTAGACTTTTCTTCTCCGGGAAAGGACTGCATGTTCAGGATGTTGATTCTGTCTACTTCTGTGTTGGTGGGACAGATGATGCAGCGGGAAGCCAGCCAGTCAGGAGTTGTGTTCGACTGCAAGTTACCGAAGACAACATTTATCAACTCTCGTTCGCTGTTCACTGTGATGTCATCTGGCAGTTTAATCGCAAACTCCCCGATTTGCTCGCATACGTTGTGTTTGCCATCACCAATGTTCAGTAGATAGTTGGAGAAATCAGCAGTTTCACCTGTAAGCAAAACCCTGATGTTTCTTGTCAGTCTGAGCACATTAACATGGTCCCACAGATATGATGAATTCAGGGTTGCATAGACTATCTGTGATCTTGAGCCATGGCGAACTACTGGTAGTATTTGGCGCCAGTCACCCGACATTAGCACAGTTAGCCCACTGAACAGCGAGTTATTCCCACATAATTATGTCTTGAAGTGTTCGGTCTATGGCTTTAAAGATATGTTTGTGGCCCATCGATACTTCATCAATGATGAGCAGCTCTTTTTGGCGTAATAAAGTGCCACTGACATCCCGGGAACTCACACTGTACATGGACTGTTCGTTCACACACAGAGGTATTTTGCATCTGCTGTGTAATGTTCTGCCATTTGAGAGCAGAGTTGCTGCTATGCCTGACAGAGCTGTAGCAAGGGCGATCTTCTTAAAGGAACGGACAGCCGCAAGAATCAGGTTTATAGTGTGGGTTTTCCCAGTCCCTCCACTTCCCTCCAAGGCAAATATCTTGCCTTACTTCTGTACAAATGACTCTTTTACAGAATCATACACACCTCTTTGTTCTTCATTAAGCTTTGGGTACTCTTGACTCACCATCTCTCTCAGGTTGTATGTGTCAAAACTTAACTCCTCGAGGACAATTCGTGGTTGTTCTCCGGTCCCCCAACGTGACTGTGTTCTGCAGGTGGCAGCTGAAAGTCTTTATGCAGATCCAACCCTTCATTATCAAGAATGTGTTGAAGTTGTAGCAACACTTGGTTCTCAATCTGCGGATTCAACTCTGTGACCGTGTCTCTCATCATGATGTCCCGGCACAGTTCCAATTTCTGCTTGTGCCAAAATGAGAGATGATCAGCTGGGCGACAATAGATGAGAATGGTAGTAAAGGCAAGACGTAACTGGGGTCCAAATCTTAAGGAGGATGCTTCTTGCATTGCTGCATCTTTCTCAGTTTCATCATCGAGCAGTCCAAGTTGGTTGCATGCGTCTTGATAAGATGTGCAACTTGATCCATTTACTGTTTTCATATCTTCAAAACTGATTGCCCCAGGCGTGTGGTGTAATAAAAGTCGCAAGTAGTAGAGCTCTGCCTGGTGTGGACTGAGCGATACAGTTGAGATGTGCCCAGAGCAGTCAGTTCTACATTCCTCTGGTATATCTGGGTTTGTCACACCTCGTTTCCTTCTCTACCATTTGTGGTCTTTGTTATTCCAAGTGAAATAGTGAGGAAAATCTGGATAGATGATGTTTCTTGCTGTTGGGTCTTCTGTATTCATATTCAAAAAAGGAGTCAATTTTGTTGCTGGGGGTCCTTGACCAATAACTTGCTGAATATCTTCAGGCTGGAACAAAATTGTTTGTTGATTTGGACGATGGCAGGGCAACTTTTCCACTGGTGGGTATTTACTGTGGATTTCAGATCCATAGTCTCCAAAAGCCTCACTCGCAGAGATGTATCGAGCATTGACATATCTTGAGATTTCATCATTTTCAGTGTCTGTTTAAACCTCCATCAGGATGCGGTTTTACCCTTTTGTGATGTACTTGTAAAGATATTTCACCGCCTGAACAGAGTGGACAATTTCAGCATTTACGTGCGCTTGATATCTAAGAGACAGAGTTGGGTTGTACGGAACAATGAAAGCGTTGTCTACACGCACCTCCGAACCAAAAACTTTCACCGTAAAACCGCATTTCTGTTCTTGCGAACAACTCACACGCACGAAGAGGCACAATATGAAACGGAAGTAGTCCCCAGTAAAATATGAAATGGCTAATGGCAGCGTGAAAACATCTGAGAGCTTCGATTTACAGGGAAAAAACCATCAAACCTGAAAGATCAAAATGTAGTTTCCGAACTTTGAAAATATTCCCAGGTAACCTTTTGGGGAAGGACTTCGTAACGAGCGACCACCCCAGCCTACGCAATAAAGAAGGGACTTTTGAGTGCCGGGATATGTAAAAGATAGGGTTTAGTATTTGGTTGGGCAATAAAGAAAGTAAAGAAAGTTAACTTAATTTGTGTTACTTTGTATTTCTATTGCCTTCCTTTGTCTCTTCACCTGGAATGGGTAATATTAGTGACATG
>NW_004797645.1:0-40298 GCF_000002075.1 Aplysia californica | reverse complement strand
TATAACAGTGGCTTTCGGTCTCCCATCAGGATTTTGGAAGCCATTGAATACAATCTAGATTTAATAGTGGTCGCTCGTTACGGAAGTCCTCCCCCTTTTGGGACAATTCTTGTCTGTATCATATTAAACTTTTGTAGATTTTATGGGCACCTGTGTTAAAAGTGTATACTGACCCCACAAACAGACTTAGCTCCATTATAATAAGATGATGATTATTATTATTTTATTATTATTATTTGTTTGGTTTGTTTAAATTAATCTTCCTGCTTTAAGCAGCCAATAGGGCACGTCTTCAAGCGTTGGCGAATGACCGGTTCTCAATGGGTTAAAAGTAAAAAAATTAAACAAACAAACGACAAAACAAAACAAACACAGAACGTTCGAAAGAGCTGTGTGTGAAATGGAAGGATACTAATATATAATGCACAAAAGTCGTCCATACTATTTTTTTTTTTACCTTCCTTTTTGCACGTTTGAATTTCAAGTGTTTGGCTCTGGTTACAGTGCACGTTATGTAAACCTGGCTCTTTTTTTTTTGGAAAGTGTTTTACGACGCTCGTAAATGCATACGGTCTTATGATCACGCAGGACACACCAAACATTTTCAATTGGCAGGAAAATTTGAATTTTGCCAAGGTGGCGGCCGAAGCCTACTCTTATCGGTTTGAACCACCAAGGGGTCTTTAACGTGCGCGACTTGCACACGGGTCTTCCGAGATTTTTCGCCCTTGTACGAGAAGGCTAGGTGTAGATATTTCCTACCATAAGATCAGGTCTGTGGCTGAAAAACTGCAGTTAAAAGGAGCCAAGGAGAAGTAGTAGAAAGGCTGTAGAAAGAGCCGTGAGCCAATAGGAGGGGGCAAAGGAGGCGAGATTTTGGGGGCAGAAAGTGGAGACGAAAGCAGACAACAGAGCCTGGCTCCATTTCTTTACAGACTGCATTTTTTCCTGTCGTAAGGCAATGCGTTTTAGCTGGGGTTCTATTAGAGAATTAATGCTGTCATTCATTTACATTATTCATTTGTATCTTGTGTGACGCTACGTGATAAAAGGCAAAAGCACACATTGGGATAGAGGAGAAGACAGTCTGTTTTTAGTTTCAGTAAGGTTTTACTGCGCTCGCAACTGCATAAGATCATACGAGCCCCAAAGGATGGATGTCAACAGAGAGGTCCAAACGGGGAATCAGGCTTGCTCTGCTAACCCCTCTAGCCTCAACAGCATTAAGTCTGCTTTGACTATCATGGCACCCCGGAAATAGCAGTTCACAAGAGAGTGACAAACATACAAAAGAAGTAGAGGATTAATGACGATAGTAATGATGAGGAAAGAGAAAGCAGCAGTTACCCCCCCCCCCCCTCCCACCCCCACCCCTTTGCTGTTTCGGCACAGTATAAGCATGACATTGATAAATCAGCCCATTTGCAATTCTACTGTGCATAGGAACATGTTAATAACCCCCTCCCCCTTTTTTTTTTTTTTTTTTTTTGAGAATGGCCTGAAGATAATTTCAGTCAGCTGCACTGCCATGGTGCTGGGTAAAAACAGAGTGTAAAACATCAGCTTTCAGCCTGTAACCTACACGCCTGTACTTGTTCTCTTCTCACAGATTCCTGATGGAGCTGACGTCGCTGATAACGTTCGTGTGTCTGGTTGTGGTAGTTGCAGTTGTTGTCGAGGTTGCTGCAGAGCTGAACGATGTCAATTTATTTTACTGCGCCTTTGTAACAAAGAGTCTACATAACAAGAGGGGCCACTCCTCTCTTTGAGCCAATTAAAAAAGTGTCCTCAAAATTCGGTGGCGCCCTCTTCGCAAATGCGCACCCTTTGCGAACAGAGTTACCCTACTTGAGTTTAAAAAATCAAAGTGAAACTAGCAAGTTTTTGGATAAATTTCGGAAGAACGCTTTTTTTAATGGTTACGCTGACAAAAAACCTCTTCCGGAAGAAGGGATGATTGTTTTCTTCGTTTAATTTGACTTTAGATGAAAGGCGAGAGGTCATTAAAAATTTTAAAAACCCCTAAAACTCCGCACTGAACGAACAGCAGTCGATCTGCGCACGCAAGGAAGTGCTATTCCTATTCTTCTTCTGGAAAAACGAAAGAGAGCTTCAAAACAGACTGCAGCGCCATCTGAAGCAAAGAGCGGACATCCGGCGGACACTTTTTTGGCTGAGTGGACCATCTTGTTATGTACTATCTTTGTTTGTAATTTTTCGAGATCTCGGGATTTTTGTTAATGATTTGGTTGACCTTTTGAATGGATGCTGGCGTCAACGATGGCGACTGCAATTATGTCAGTCTATCAGCGAAAGTATCGTCTATGTACCGCTTATGTGGGTAAACTTGACGCTGGTGCTCCGTGGTCTAGAGGTTATAAGTGTTTGCCTCTCATTAAATAGGTCCGGGGTTCGAATCCGGACATTGACGGAAACTTTTCTTTTGTAAAATTCTCCCCTTTCACATCTTTTTGTGCTCTCTAACTAACAGTGTTCTGTCGTCTGCTTTCGTCTCCACTTTCTGCCCCCTCCACCCTCCCCTTTGCCCTCCCCGCCTTCCGCTTTGCCCTCTCTCGGCTCCTGACTCTTTTTGAAGCCTTTTACTTCTACGACTTGGCTCATTCTCTATGTTGTCTGTCATCTACACCCCTGATCTTATAATAGGAAAGATGTAACACTTAGCCTTCTCGGATAACGGCTAAAATCTCAGAAGTCATGTATGCAAGTTTCGCATATTAAAGATCCCTTGGTGGTCCTAAAGTCGATAAGGGTAGACTTCTGCCGCCATCCAGGGAAAATTCAAAATTTCCTTCCAACTGAAAAATGCTAATTGTGATCGTAGCAAAGCCCCATTCATTTTACAAGCAGGCAAACATTTCCTCAGCCTCAACCATTGTTTTGCCAGTCACAGTGTACCATAGACCGCCGTGAGTTTGTTACTTGTTCAACTGGAGTCAAGCTATTTTTTTTATCTTTTTTTTTTTTTTTTTTTTTGGGGGGGGGGGGGGTAAGTGAGGTGTTTTACAACGTTCGCTACAGCACACTGTCAAATGAGCGACATCTTCGCTAGGTTGATGTGAGAGAATACAGGCGAAGACAGGAATGGGAGTGGTTGGGAGAGGACAGTATACTTTGGAAAAAATAATTTTGTTATAACTTTCCAGACTGAAAGCACTAAATGAAAAATGCCGACTGAGGAGACTATAGCATCAAATATGTACGGGGTGAATGCAGGTCCAAAAACAGCTACCTCTGACATTTCAAGGCAGCCAACCTAGTTTGATTCGACCACCACTCTACTAATTTGAAAATAGATTTTAAAAAGAATTTCTAAGATGCGTTTATTGCATTTAATTTTTTGGGTTTTGTTTTTATAATTTGACATTTATAATTGGCACTGGCGTAATTGAAGGGATCGGTGTAGATTTCCCTCACCACACACATTGTCTCTTATAACATGTGCTGAACCAGAATGTAGACTTGTTTATCGAAATTAATTTCTGTCTCCACTGTACTGTTTACTTCGCTGCATGAACTTTTGATTAGAAACAAACGAATAACTCAATGAACGAGTCAAATATTTTAAAGGCAGGTGTATTTTTTATTGTTGTGAAAACACAAACACAAAGACAAAGAGATTTTAGGCTCTAACATAGCGAGCTTTGTCGAATTGGCGAAAGAAAGAAATCCAACAACACCAACGTGTCTTATCATAATAAACTTGTCGGAGTTAACTTGACATAAAAAAAAGCAAAATTCAGCCTATCTTTTGTAAGAGACCATAGTTAAGGAGAAAAGGAGGGGAAATATAGCACGATCATGAGGAACAGAGGCTGTCAACAGGAAGCCCAATATAATAAGGCAGAGAGTCACGTCACCATTTGTGGAAAAAGTGTGTTTTGACTGCTTCCTTCAACTCGTGGAATTCGTTGGAGTCCAAGATCTTATATAATATCCCTGTAGATGAAAAATAAAGATATTTTTTAAAAAGGGAAAAAAAAAAATAAATACAAAAATACAATAAAAAAACCAACATAATAAGATGTTATAACAAATAATATGTGAATGGCGGTAGGGGTAACGCCCCTATTAACACTATTGGCCATTTCAGAGTCGGAACGTCCACATTTAACATCTGCCCCCCCAACAGGACGATTTTGTGTGTGGTTGTATGTGTATATGTGTGTTTGTTGTTAATTTGCTCTTATATTTTTGTGTTTCTTTTTTGGCGTCAAGACAATAATAAACAATATGTAATTTTTCAAAAATCTTTTTTCTTTTTCAAGAAACCATCCATGACATCTACTCTAAAATACACCGTCAAACCTTAGAAAACAAAGGCAAACCGTGGGTGGTTGGCTGATGCTCTTGTGTGGTTTGCTTTTTCTTTCCTATCAAACATATATCATCTTCATCTCTCCTCCTTCCCTTTTTTGTACGTTACTCTCTTGTAACACATCTCTGTTCTTGGGCACATATATGACTTTATTGTGTTGCAAATGCCGTAAAACTCTTACTAAAACTAAAAGCTAAACCATGTACGACTCACCGGTATACTTCTCCCAGTTCCCTCCCACACACAGAGTAGAGTAGTATTTAGAACAGATTTTCCCCGCCGTTGAAGGTTTCGTCTCCTTTTTGTCTAGTTTCCACTTGCACACCTTGCATAGCAGATTGTGAGCCTCTTCCTGTGGGGGGTAAGATTTATTTTGTTTATATTTTTGGAGTTGATGATGATGATGATGATGATGATGATGATGATGATGATGATGATGATGATGATCAGTGGCGGGGCGCCATTGGTGCAATTGGTGCAAGCGATCCACCTAACCCTGGCCTTCACACCCCCCCCCCCCCTTTCCTAATTGTTCTAAACCAGTCAGAGCTCTAGATATAATAATATACATTACTAGATCTGATCTACATCCTTGCCACCCGTCACCCGCTGGCTGCGCCAGTGAAGAGACAGACGGCGAGGAGGGTTCATGCTCGTCGCAACGCTTGAGGTAGCGTCTGCTGGGAGCAAGCAATATCTTTGCACCAAAGTTATTTTTGTCACTGTAGAGAAATCTATGCATCGTTCTTCCCGCACAAGAAGAAAGGTGCGTGCATAAAACTGCTCTTCGCAGCACCAAGTTGGTGCAAGCTAAAAATTTGGTCCAAGTTTTCGCGAGCCGATATACTACACTTGTAGAGTCTAAGGTAACTCAGTGAGGAGTGGGTATCGAAACTGTTGTCTCCCTCTATTGTGTAGCAAGTCCTGGTGCTGCACGAAGTAATTAGAAACATTTAAATATTCTCAGAGTGTGAGCACAATGAGTTGATAGAATTGTTTCACTTAATTGCAGCTTTTAAGCGGTTTCATCTAGAAACAGTGGTAAATATCGATTACGGGATATCCACCAGGTTCTAATTGACTTTCTCTATAAGTCTGTATTGTAGCTACTAAGCCTATTGCTCACTTTCCAATTATGCACCACCGTGTCTGCAACCCACGCGACGCCACTGATGATGATGATGATCCCCACACTACTTTCAATTTCTCTCCCACCTATATTTATTCTTTTATGAACCCAGATAAAGTTCTTACCAAGCCTTTATTTATTGTACAAGTAGACAAGCTTTTGACAAGCCATTGCCATCGTTCTGCCAATAGCAAAGTAAAACGCACGACCTTGAGGTTGTTACTGGTTTCACTGGCGTAAAGTCTACCCAGAACAAACGTACAGTGACAATAGTTTCGCTGATACACTGAGATAGTTGCCGTTACCACAACTGGCGTCAGCATCCGTTCACAGGGACAAGAAAATCTTCAACAACAAACAGGTGATTTCGTACAATTACAAAGGCACAGGAAAAACTTACCAGTTCCCACAGCGGCTTAGCATCAACGACTACAGCAACTACCACGGCCAGACACAGGACCGTTGTTAGCAACTTCAGCTCCACCAGGAATCTGTTAGAAGAGAACAAGTACAGGCGTGTAGGTTACAGGCTGAAAGCTGATGATTGACAGTTAAAGTTTATTACTTTCTACGGCAAACACTCTCTGGATAAATAGGTGTTCTGTCATTGGAAAGGAATGCTGGACATTTCAAGTTTGAGTACTGGGAGGGGCAAAAGTACAGAAATCGCAGACACAGCAGTTGTCGAAAAGAAAAAACAGCAACACCAACTCAAAAACAAACAACAAATATTCCCTATTCTCCACCCTTGAAAAACCTGATTAATAAATAGTAATGAATAAATAAATTAAAAAAGATTAACCTAAAGAACCGAAAACCAAACAGAAATAAAAACAAAACAAAACAACATAACGATATCACAAATGGACACACATAATTAATATTGTGTCTCGATTAAGGGAATAATTTCACCAGCCACATAACACCCCCCCCCCCCTAATTTTGCACACAACACTCTGTGTTAGTGATAATGGTTTTAATCATATTATCAATATTAAACTGATCACCAAAGTAGAATTTTCTTAAAGCAGCTAAAATTGACCTCTTTTCAGTGTCGTCAAAAGCGCGTTGAAAGTCTAAAGAGACCAACAGAAACATTTCACAAAATAACAGTGCTGGTTACGTAAACGTTTTAGAAAACAAAGGACCTCTATGTTGTAGTAAATACATACAGGCCATTCCTAGCCACCTGTCCCTGAGAGAAAAGAGCAATGAAGAAGGCGCGGAGCAAGAGACGGTTCATTAGAATCATGACGGGCCAGGTCGAAAGCAGACATCGGTCATCATGGTTTGATTCTCATTTCTCTGTTTATAATACCTCCCCCCTTTCAAAAACAAAGAAACAAACAAAACCAACAAAACATTAATACTACTCTCTTGATCTTTTCCCGTCATGCATTCGTCTCTCAAACTTTTCTAACAGTTCCTTGTTCTTGATCTACCACCGAATCTTCTGCTTTCTTTTATTCCAGTGAGAGCAAGATGTTCGAGGCCTTTTTTTCGATTCAAATTCCAGTGTCTCAGAAACCGACCGCGCAGCTTTTCTCTTCCTATTTGTATTTAAATTAGTGAGCTATCCACTCGGGCTTCTTTTTATTGTCCACCATTTTATCTTATTATGTAGCCTTGTATAATCCTTATATATGGTAATTTTAGATATTGTACTTAAATATGGGTTGTAATCTAAATTTCTTGATGGATTCAATGAAATTGAATTACTTCACCTCCTTTATATCTGAAGTGGTTACACTCTTCCAAAGATGTACTGAAGAAAGCAAGACTGCCGTCAATTCGTCGCAACTGTAGTGGTGGTAGAAAGCAACAATCTAACAAATGTTTTTCCCAAAGACACAACGAAGGACAGCGATGAGCTGGACAGCCAAACCACAGGTTCCCCCCACCACCGACACCAAAGAAACATTTCGTGAAATCGCTCAACATCCGAGTCTACAGACATTTTGTTTAGAGACGATGTTTACGTGGTCCTCTGGCTGTGATTTTTTATAGGAGACATAACATGTTTTGCCGAAGCTCAAGACCACGCGGAAAGATAAGAACAATGCACGCAGTTCCGCTCAGTTTTGGTTGAATTCTTTTTAAACCTGAATTTTTCTTGGTCGTGCCAAGGGCAAAGTAACATTAAAATCTGTAATGTTTTGGAGAAAGAGCGTGTTTCCATTCTAGGCCCAACACTTAAAAATTATCATCCCAAACAAAGTCAGGTAAGCGCCAATACTGACCATGTTAAAAATGACACTTGACTCCACTTTTTTTGCAACTCCCTCACCCCCCTTTTTCTCAATCCTAACAGATTGGAGCCATCTGATTATGCCTAGTACGGTGTACATGTGATATCCTAGCTATAGTAGTCAGCACACGGTTACGGTAAGTCTAGTTTTGTGTTGGTAGTATGGTGTTTTGGTGTTTTGATAGTGTTACGGGCAACTTTTTAACAACTTATTTAGGTATATCCGAAACTTGTTGGACCGATGCTGGTGTAATAAAGAAAAATGGCTTCATCTTCATACAGTCTAGTGGCAATCAACATCTTCATGTTGTAGGATTGTTACTGAAAGAAAAGCTTGAGAAACAGATTATAGGATACATCGCCAGTAAGCGAAAGAAACGTTCTACTGAAAATGCAATCCAAACAGTTTAACTTCGCAATACTCCGGACAAACTCCACATACGAAGATAAAAGGATTGAAGAATGAGGTAAAAGATAAGATCGTGAAAGAAGTCAAATCGAACGAAGTACTTGTCACAATGGGAGACCTAAATGCTAAAGTTGGAAAGGGACAGTATCAAGATATCACTGGCAACTATGGATTAGGAGAACTTAACAAAAAAGGAGAAGGACTCTCAAATGTTTGTGAGGAGAAGAATCTAATGATAGCAAACACCTGCTTTCAACAACCAGCAAGAGGACTATATACATGGGAAAGCCCTGGAGATGTTGATAGACACCAACTGGATTACATCATGATAATAAAAAGATTTAGAAACAGCATTTAACAGCGTAAAACATACTCAGAAGCTGACATTTATTAATTCTGACCATAACCCCCTCATTGCAAAACTTACCATAAAGCTGAAGAATTCAGAGAAAGGGGCTAACAGGAAAACCAACATACACATTGACCTGGTGGGGGGGGGGGGGGGGGGGGGGGGCGGTGAAAATCAAAGAAGAAAGAATGGTGAACCAAGTGGAAGTTCAAAACAAATACGAATTTCTCAGAAACGAAGCAATGGAACAATTCAGAAGAGAAATTTATAACGAAAAGATAGACGTTAAATGGTAAAACTTCAGAGACCGCTTCAGATGTGAAGTAGAAAAGCTTCCAACAAAAGAGAGAACAACCAATAAGCCATGGATCACAAAGGGGATCTTAGAACTGATAACGGAAAGGAAGATAGCCAAAAAAACACCAAA
The DNA here is from genome assembly GCF_000002075.1 of Aplysia californica. NCBI lineage: Eukaryota > Metazoa > Mollusca > Gastropoda > Aplysiida > Aplysiidae > Aplysia > Aplysia californica. Next base: position 31,400 of record NW_004797645.1, on the reverse strand, counting down.
ATACGAAGACAGAATAATTAATCCAACTAAAATGCGAAGAGACCAAGGAAGCTTGAATTGATAGAAAATATTCAGAAATAAATAAAGGGAACAGGTCAAACAACTCCAGAAAGATAATATACAACATCGTTTAGGAACTCATCTGAAGAAAGCACAACAAGAGATCGTCAGGAGGCGTAGAAGACGAGGAAGGCAAAATGTTATTTAAGGAAAATGAAGTCCTAGGAAGATGGGCAGAATATGTAGGAGAATCATTTGAAAATAAAAGACCACCCCTACCACTACCAGGCAACACCAGTGGTCCCTACATTCTAAAATCGGAGAAAGAGCTCAGAATTAAAAACACCCCCAGAAGGAAAAGCCCCCGAGGAAGATGGCATAAACGTTTGGCATTAACAGTATGACAGAACGTTTCAATGATATCTAAGACTCAGGACTTATATATCAGAAGAGATACTCCTATCGGTTTATTTTATCATCCGAAAAATAAACAAAAAGCAACAAAATGAGATAACTTCAGGGCCATCAGTCCAATGCCACTTATGAAAATAGTTTTGAAAGTCAGTTTAGAGAGAATCAAGGGCAAAATTGACAAAAGAAATTGGAGAAGAACAGTTCGGCTTCAGGTCTGGAAATGGCACTGGAGAAGGAATCTTCTGCATGAACACAATAGCAGCTCATAAAAATATTCCAAGGCCAAAAAGACCTCTTTGCCTGCTTTATTGATTACTCAAAAGCTTAATTTTGACAGAATCCATCACATCAGGCTGATCGAGTGTTTTGAGAAGATATGTATGGTGGCAAAGATATCAGAATCATAGGAAATCTCTACTGACAGCAGAAGGCAGCAATTAAAGAGTGCAATGAACTATCAGAATTTCCTGAAATCGATAGAGGAGTGAGAGAAGATTGCGTCCCCTCTCCCTATCTTTTTAACATCTGTACAGAGTCAATTTTTTGGGAATCTCAAAACCTGTAGAGAGTCACCATTGGGGGCCGCAACACCAATAACCCGAGATACGCAGATGATACAGTTCTGCTTACAAACACGAGCGAAAATCTTTCTAAAATTGTGAAAGTAGTAAAAGTGAACAGCAGCAAGGAAGACTTCGACAAGAACGACAAGAAAATACAATGGTCACCACAAATCTTCTGGAAAAACTACAGACATAACCATAAATAGGGAGGGAATCGAACAAGTACACCAATTCCAATATCTAGTGGCAACAATCACAGACGATGGCATGGAAGAAGTGATAAAGAAATAAATATAAGAACAACAAATTTTTAAAAAACCAAGATTCAGCCAAATGTACAAAGTGTTTAAATCCAGGAAACTATCTCGCACTTTAAGCATGAACATTCAGGAATACTACACCTTCCCCATGTTCCTATATGGCGCAGAGACCTGGACTTTGACAAAGAAAGAAGAAAATGAAATAAATGCGTTTGAGATGTGGTGCTACAATAGAATAGCCAGAGTAAGTTCGAAAACATAAAGGACAAACGATGAGGTGTGTCAGGTTCTACACATAAGACAAACCCTGCAGAATAAAAATGAAAAGTTGAAAAATACAAAACTATGGCCATGTAAAATGACACGAGACCACTGTGAAAGAGACACATGAAGAAAAGATGTGGGGCAGGAGAGCCAGGGGAAGACAAAGAATAACATGGATAGACATCATAGACCGTGGACTGGCCTGGATATGGCGGCTGCTCGCAACTTTGTGATGGAGGATCTTTACACGTCAACCTCTGAGTCAGAGATGACACCTCCAGGTATCCAGATATTTATGATCTAAACCAAAGCTGGTCAGATTTTATTATCATCATCACCATATTATACGCATCCCATATTGTTTATCAACTATGTAATCTGGGCTATCTATTAATCTATTTTATGACGGGACAGCATTCTATTTGTATCCGTAGAGCAGTTTTATCTATCTCTTTTATCCGGCGGGTCGACTTATTGTTTTCCCATTGGGAGTTGTCAAGTAAAATCTTGCTTTTTATGTTCAACTATATATTTTTGCATTTTATGCCTACAGACTGGTTTATTTTATTGCAATAGTGGACTTTGATCAGTGCGCCAGCATGAACTGTGTGCACCAGCGTACCTGTGGTGTTTACGCAGTCACTCAGACACGCACATCACCAGAGATAGTTCTTAAAACCATTTCTACTTTTTAAATATAATATGTCAGTCATGTATGGAATTATTACACGTCCATGGGACCGTTCGGGGACTTGGACGGATTGTGTTTCTTTCAAGATTTGACAGATAGTTAACTTCCCGAGACGATCTCATTCAATAATTAAAATATTTGGAAGACTATTGAAAGAACACCGACTTCGAACCGATGGAAAGATCCAAATCAATGTTCTGGCAACTTCGAACTGATAGATTTATCTGAACGGGCAAAACGTCTGTCTGTTTTGCTGCAATGCCAACAACGGTGTGCACATGTAAAGTCCTGCTCAGACACCGTGCAAAAACTGTCAAGTTGCCACAGGGGTAGTGTGCTATGTATTTAGACCTTGACAACATCACATAGTCCACCAAAAGAAAGGAAAACCTACACAGAATAACAGGATGTCTTGGTTTATGCACAAAATTGTTTTGTACATTCCCGAAGATATTTATATAATGTGGTAATGAAAACAAGCAGCCAACAAACGAATTGAAATAGAGTATCATACATTTTGCGGTCACTGGAATTATAGAAGGCAGAAGAGGGAGTCAGTGGTAGACCAATTTAAAAAAGAACTTTAAAAACAGTTTAAGAGATGGGTGATGGGGACAGATCATGACAACAGTGCTAAAAGTGTGTGGGAGCACCCAAACAGAGAAATGAGAAGCAAACCATGATCACCGGTGTTTCTTTTAGATCTGGCACCCTGCCCATGATGGTAATGAAGAATCGTCTCTCCGTCCCTGCCTTCTTCGTTGCATCTTTGACCTCGGAGATGGGCGGTTCGACATAACCTGTCTGTATCTACTGCAGCCTTGATTGGGGTTTTTTGTTGCTGTTTGCTGTTGTTGTTGTTGTTGTTGTTTTCATGAACGTGTAGCTGGAAATATCATTTTATACATTCCAACACGTATTTACCAAATTGTAATATAATTTTATGTCCTTGTTTTGTTTTTGTTTGGGTATTTTTTTCTTCAGTTTATTTAATTGTTGTTTTTTTTTGTTGTTTTTTTTGTTTTTTTTTGGGGGGGGGTCTAATTTCTGTTGGTTGCTTTTTTAATGTTTTTGTTATTTTTCTTCTTGACAAATGCTATTTCAGCCATTTATGTACCTTTTCCCCCTCCCTTTACTTTACGTTTGTATTTTCGAGCTTTCCTTTCCGGTTAGTCAGCACTTTGTTGTTCAGAGAGTGTTTGCCATATAAGGGAATATACTTTAGCTGGGAGTCTGCTGGACAATTGTACCGCCCTCGTTTGCATAATTAATAATATTAATTTGCATATTGCACACTTTGGGATAAAGGAGAAAACAGACTAAAATATCAGCTTTCAACCTGTAACCTACAAGCCTGTACTTGTTCTCTTCTCACAGATTCCTGATGGAGCTGACGTCGCTGACAACGTTCCTGTGTCTGGTTGTGGTAGTTGCTGTTGTCGTCGAGCCTGCTGCTGAGCCGAACGTTGTGTTTTAGCGCCTGTAAATGGCTGCTTGCACTGTATGCTTCCCAGGAAGTTGAGGTTGTTTCAGAATGCTCTTAGGTCTGCTGGGGTAATAGTATGGATTGTGAAGCGCACAGAGCTGCTGTTGAGCGGGGATTTCTGCTATACAAATGCTATCTATTTTTACTATTAACATTTTACAATGAATTTTTAATTATGCGAATTAATGGGCTTGTTATAAAAGATTTTCTGGTCCTTCTGAATGGATGCCGCCGCCAACTGTGGTAACTGCAACTATCTCTGACTATCAACACAAATAGTCTACTGTGTAGAAAAGATAAAGATAAAAACCCATTAAAATACTATTTTTAAAACAAAAGAATGACAGACAAATCATCATCGTCATTAGCATCATCACCGTCATTATCATCATCACCACCACCACCATCATCATCATCATCATCATCGTCATCATCATCACCATCATCATCGATATTCTGTTATGCCAGGCCAACTTACAGCCCTGGAGACATCAAGGAATTGTCAAGTGGACCCCACAAACAAGACAGTGTGGTGAGAGAACGTTGTTTTGTTTTAGTAGAGGTTTTACGGCGTTGGTAACAGCATAAGGTCATATGAACGCCAAGGGGTGGATGTCAACAGAGAAGTCCTTACAGGGAATCAGACTTATTCTGCTCACCTCTTTAACTTGAACAGCACAAAGTCTGCTTCGGCTATCAAGGCACCCCGGAAATAGCGGGTCACAAGAGTGTGGCAAACGTACAAAAGAAGCAAGAAAAATGACGATAGTAAAGATTAAGAAAGAAAAAATAGCAGTTTCCTGTTGCAATTCAGGCACTTATGAGCATGACACCGATGAATCAGCCCATTTACAATTATACTGTGCATGCAAACAGGTTAATGCCCCCCCCCCCCAACCGCCCCTTTGGGAATGGCCTGAAGGCACTTCAGTCAGTGGCATCGCCCCGGGGGTTTGAGAGAAGGTGACAAACGTGCACTGGTCAGTTCCGGATTTTCTTCCTCTGTTTTAATTTTTTTTTTCTTTATATATATGTGAATTAGTTGACTTTTGCTCAGAAAGAAAAGTGTGTATGAAAGTGAAAATATTACAAAAATGTTGGACAATTGAACACCAACCACAACAACAATAACAGTAAAAACAACATCAACAACAACATTGAAATTACACCAACCATAACAACAACATTAACAACAACTACGACTACAACTACGACAGCTGCAGCAACAACAACAACAACAACTGCTGCTGCTGCTGCTGCTGCTGCTGACGATGATGATGATGATGATGATCACACACACACACACACACACAAATTCACACACACACACACACACACATGGGACTTCAGCCAGTCAATGAAAACTGTGATATTTAAAAAAACAACACCCCCCCCCCCCCCCCCCCCCAACAAAAAATAATAAATAAAATTTAAAAAATAAATAAATAAATAAATAAATAAATAAATAACCACACCCAAAAACCCTCGATTCAACCATAAAACATAGAACAACAAACAAAAGACAGAAATCTCTAGTGAGAACTCGACTGTTTCTTTATTATTCAATAATATGAATATTATGTAATGTCAGGAAGCTGCAGCTTTGATTAAGTTGACAGTGAATTGTAATACATTTCCTCACCCCATCAGCATAGACGACAGTCCAACATGCACAGAGCAAAACACACATATTGTGAACACACATTTTCAGGGCCAGAATGTTTTTTTAATAATTTTTTTTTTAAGAATACCGTAATACAAATAGTCAGCAAACTGTTGAAAAGAACTTAACGTAGAAAGCAAAGTTTTACAGAAGAGAGGGGGAAAAACTGTCATTCTTTTAACACAAAGACACTTGTACCTATATTTTTCTTTGCTTTTTTTTTTCAACACTTAGATCTAGAATTTGAAATTTCAACAAAACAGTTCTTGAGCACATGCCACAGATGCTAATTATAGATACCACAGGTGAAGAAACTGAAATTATTCTTTTAAACCAAAATTTTGGGCTTATTAATATTACAGCTGGCCAGTGGTGATGTATTCTTTGTATTTAACAAATGTACCTACAACGAAAAGATCTCTGCATTTTTCTGTGTGCATGTTAGACTGTAGATCATTATTGTATAAATAATCTCTGCCAAATTTCGTGGGAGAGGACATCCCAGCAGACAGATACAGATACATATATACCCAATGACATCCTTGCAGACAGATACAGAGACATACTCAAGACATCCTAGCAGACAGATACATATATACTCAATGACATCCCAGCAGACAGATACAGAGATAAACTAAATGACATCCCAGCAGACAGATACAGAGACATACTCAATGACATCCCAGCAGACAGATACAGAGATAAACTCAATGACATCCGAGCAGACAGATACAGAGATAAACTCAATGACATCTCAGCAGACAGATACAGAGGTATACTCAATGAAATCATTTCTAGACAAGAGAACCAAACTCATATGTGAGGCATGTTGACAAAATGAGTATATCCCATTTTAGCCCTAATGGATAAAATATATAGATATGTCAAATTTATTTCCAGTCTGCACAATTCACAGGCTTGTTAATTTTTTCAAAACCAAATCTAGGAAATCCAGCGTTATAACATCAGAATATAAAACAATGAACAAAACTACAACCATTGGGACAGGTTTTGACATGGTGTAGCCTATAATTAATATGTGACAGGGCTCTCAAAGTCCCCATTGCCAATTTTGGATAGTCCTGGGAAATTTGAAACAGTTGGGAAACCTAAATTTATTATTTGAAATAATAAAAGACATGTTTAACTTGAAGAAAATGGCATCAGTTAAAAATCTACAAATTTGACCACAATGTCGATTTTCAGTCCATATCTCTCCATTTGTGAATTGCGAGAAGTTACTCATTTTGTCAGCATCCCTTGACATATAGGTGTCACGGCACAGTGGAATCAGGTGCTCGTCAGTTTTTGTGCATGGGGAGTTATTGGTATCATCTGAAAGCTTATTCATTTGACTTGCTTTGCCTAGCTTTCGATAAAAAAAATATCTATTTATCTTGAATAGAGGTCGGATTTATTGGCAATCGAGGTGGGGGTAGCCTGGATTCAGATGTAAAATTAGCGAGAAAATATCTGCCCAAGTTTGGTAACTTGTAAAGCTCGAGAGTCCTTGGAAGCTCAAAATTTACATTTTTTGTGCCTTTAATCAATGTTTTTCCATGAAATCCACACATAAAAGTGTTTTTGAATGGACAGACAAGGTGTTGAGCCAAAAAACACAAATTTGAACAAAAATGTCCAAACTGGCCAAAAAATGCTGATTTCTCGGATTTCAACATTTTGATGAGCGCCTGATTTCACCACGATGCAACACATATATTGTGTGCCATGCAGAAGAGCATGACCATCCTACCACAGGCACCGTCCTGCAGCCTTTCACAACATCTGCTCACAAACATAGAGAGAAAATACACAGCGCAGTCTTCAGCTGTTGCTGCCTACACAATAAACAAACCGCAGACTACAAAACATACGTACAAAAACAAAATCTTTCTACCCACAGACAAAAATTGGGGAAAAATGGAGGGATCAAACGTGTCGTTACATGGTGGAATCTAGACGCGCTTCAATTTTGGGCATATGTAGTTATATTGGTATGAAGTTGAACCCAGTTCATTTGGCTTGCTTTTGATTTTAAAAATAGCCATCTATCTTGTTGAATAAAAGTCAAGATATTTGTGATAGAAGAAGGTGGGGGGGGGTGGGGGGTTCGTCTGGCAAGAGGTAAAATTAGCGAGCAAATGACCACCAAAGTTTCATGACTTCGAAAGCTAGAGTGTCCTTGAAAACTTCAGTAAAATGCACACAGACATGTGTTTTTAATAAAGGATCATAAAAGATGTTGAGCACAGCCCCCCCCCCCCCCCCCAAAAAAAAAAGTGCCTGATTTCACCATGATGCCACACAAATACATGCATAAGAAACCAATAAAATTTTACAACTTCAGTAAGGAAAAATTGCAGATTAAAATAACATTGCAGAAAAATGTTAAATAATTTTTAAAACTTTAAAAAATTATCCGCATGGCTAAGATTATGGCCTAGAGAAGAACAATCCAGGAGATAAACACTAAGCACTAGGCCTATATGTCCATCCTGAGTCCAAACAAAATGCTTCAAAACATTGTGACACGCTCGCCCATTATTGGCAAAAGAAATGTACAGCCTCCGACCCACGAGGTGAGGAACCGTTCATGAGGCCAGATACACTAACTAACATACTAACAGTCTTGATGGCCTGAGCCCTGCATGGCAGAAAGCAGAAAGAGAAAGGGAGGAGGTGGGGAGTGGGGGGTGTACTACTCATCAAATGTCAACATCTCAATTCATCTACAATAAAAATAATCTAAGAAAGCTGCTTGAAACAATTCTAAAAGAAAACATTATAAAAGTTACCACCCTGACAACTTTGCACACCTAGAAAATGTAAAAAAATGTCAGTGTAAGGGTTTATCGCCTGTTTCAAGCTTATTAAGCTGGCTATTTTAAGAAGTTTTTTTAACCTCCAACTCCATTAGAACCGAGACAAATGGGAAAACTCAACCATTGAGAGCCTTGAAAGCTCCAGAAAAATGACCTGAGTTCAAGAACACCCGGTCTGGTATTCCAACCAGGGCCATCCACTCCATAGTCCAGCATGATACCAACAAAGCTAACAAAACATCCGCCCAAATTCTGCTTCCACCTAACATGTCAGCCTTTTTCGTCTGCAACTTCTCATCTGGTACATTACAGCCAGCAACTAATTCGGCAACCCTCGCAGGCATACATATTTTTTCCTTAGTTGCATGATCCCAGAAAAATTTGTTATATAATACACACACAAAACCACACACACACACACACACACCCACACTCACAGCCAGGAGACAAAACAGAAGCATTTGATTGCAAAGTTTCATAATACCATGGGAGACAAAAAGTCACAATAAGTTGAAGAGACTAAGAAAGGAATCTCCGATTTTTTCACATTTGAGTACTACTGTACTAGTTCTACACCAACACAAAACAAAACGAAAACGACCCTTTTGGAATAAAACAAAAACAACCCTTTTGGAATAAAAGATAAAAAAAGCGACAAAAGACGGATTTCCACTGACTCATGAACCCTGTCTTTAAAAATAATTATGTATAAAATTTATACAAGCAGTCAATACAAGTATAATATATTCAAAGTGAAAGACAAATTGCAGTATTTCAAAAGCCAACACTACACGTGAGTAATAAAGTGAGAGACAAACATTTTTGGCCAAGCAATGGGCTTTGTACCACTGCTTTTTTTCATCTTCTTCCTTCAACTTCTCATCATCAACTTCCTACAACACTAGAGTCAGATCTTGCTAATACAAGGAGGTGATTGTTCACCACGCTTGCAAGAACTCCCCACGGACAAGATCACCCGGACCTGATGAAATCTGAGAAGGTGTAATGCAGCCAAGAAAGCATTCTCCACTAAATCTGAATGTTTCACACAAAAACTGTTGGTTGATGCCTCGACCACACTCATAACCTGGCTCATCTCCCTTTCCGCTTTGTAGTTTAAAAAACCCAACTAATTACAATCCTGACCACTGAAATTCAAGCAGCAAAAAATACTTATCCACTTCTCAAGGCTATTTTAAATGAGAAAGAATTGTGTTCAAAGAGTAGAGTGCAGCTAAGCGGAACACAAGATCAGTCAATATTCTGACTCGACCGGGGTAGAAAGTTTGCTAAAAATAGGCCCACAATTCTATTCTGCTGCAGCACACTAGTTTAAGTCCAGAGCAGAAAACTAAACGTAAGATTTGCTGTTTTGACGTATTAAGTTGCACTCAGCTTATGTATGCAAAATCAACATTTTCATGTTATTAGTCTTAACTTTTGAAAGATTTTGATAATTTTCCTCATCTCTTGATGTAGATTGTAAGCTCAGACTTTTGTATTTGATAACTTATTTCAAAACATCACAAGGCAATAAGGAAACAAATTGTTGCGTTACTTCTGTATAAACACACACATGTTATTATCACATCGGTTCATCACACGAGCAAAGAATAAAAAAATACCCGTTAGCTTGAAATGAAAGAAGCAACATAGGGAACTAGGCCTCACCAAGATCTGCTCTCAGTTTCAAGGATTCCGTGGAAGAGCACATGATAACACTGGCCGGATGTGTCACGCCACGGTGGAATCAGGCGCTCCTCAAGTTTGGGCAAATGTGAGTTATCGGTACCACCTTAAAACTTGTTCGTCAGTCTTGCTTTATAGGAAATTAAATACCCATCTACTGGTACAGAAGTTGAAATATTTGCCACTGAAGGACATAGGGGTTGCATGGTGTTAAAAGTAAAATTAGCGATAAAATTGCTGCTGATGCCAAAGTTCGGCAACTTTCAAAGTTTGAGTGTCCTTGAAAACTTAACATTTACATTTTTCATGCCTTCCTCAATGTTTTTCAGTAAAATCACATGAACGCGCATAAAAAGTGTTTCGTGAAAAAAAAGAAAAAAATTCAATAAAAATAGCCCAATGGGTGGGAAAGTGTTAGTGTCTTAAATGTTGTTATTTTGATGAGCGCCTGATTTCACCACGATATCACACGTATAGAGACAACATCAACAAGCAACAGACTTAGGACTTTGATTGATATATTGATACAATATATATATAAATATATATATATATATATATTTAAATATAAATATACACGATGCCATTTGTAACACAGGAAGCTTACAGGATAAAGGCAACAGACTCAAATCAATCAAAACAATTACAAAGAAAAAAACATTTCTTTTAAGTAAGATATTTTTACATCCCTAGTGACACAATTTAGACCATTTAGGAGACGGGCTTCCATCCCTTCCAGCTGGGCTGAGAAATACTGAATACAAATTTTCTCGATCCCCACTCAGGAACCAAACTTGGGTCCCCTGCTGACACAGCGGGAGCACCTAACCCTACGCCACAGACGCCAGTTAACAATAACCAGGGATGCCAAATTTTTTTTTTTTTTTAACCCTCAAAATGAGCGGAGCATCACATCTAACCTTAAACAAACCTTGTCAAGTTTTAAATGAGCAAACAAAAACATCTCTCTTACCTCTCCCTTTTCCTTTGCAAGTGTATGGGGCCTGCCTTTGCGGCATCAATTCCAATAATATTATTTCTGTCTGAAAAATTCCAACTGATGAAAAAAACGGAAAAAGCCGGGGAAAAAAACGGAGATTTGGCCTCCCTGAATAACGGTATTCTCAAAAGCCTTACCTAAGGGCACAGAGACCAAATGAGACAGAAAGTGTAAATTTTTCAACAAAATCAAGAGAGTAAGAAAACCTAAACAATGCCTCAACAAAAACGATGAAATCTCTACTGATTTTTAAACATTGCCAAGAACTGGAGTCTCTGATACACCTCGTTTGTTAGTTTGAGTAAAGAGAAGCACATCCACACAATAATGGGAAAAAGTAAGACTGAGAGAAACAACCAATTGAAAGTAAAGAACTAGGACCTACCACTGGCACCCTCCAACCACCCACTAATATATCTTAGTGAGTCATTCCACAATAGAGGAGCATAATACATACATATATATATATATACGTGTTTGCATGCCTCTACTACTCTGACTTGCTGTCCATTAAATCTGCAGTTCACTAAAGGTTTGCGTAAAATTGTCTCATCACTGGATGACCCGAGACCTCTGGCTGTAGTGTACCACAACTATAGACCTGGCTGTAGTGTACCACAACTATAGATCTGGCTGTAGTGTACCACAACTATAGACCTGGCTGTAGTGTACCACAACTATAGATCTGGCTGTAGTGTACCACAACTATAGATCTGGCTGTAGTGTACCACAACTATAGATCTGGCTGTAGTGTACCACAACTATAGATCTGGCTGTAGTGTACCACAACTATAGACCTGGCTGTAGTGTACCACAACTATAGATCTGGCTGTAGTGTACCACAACTATAGACCTGGCTGTAGTGTACCACAACTATAGATCTGGCTGTAGTGTACCACAACTATAGATCTGGCTGTAGTGTACCACAACTATAGATCTGGCTGTAGTGTACCACAACTATAGATCTGGCTGTAGTGTACCACAACTATAGATCTGGCTGTAGTGTACCACAACTATAGACTATAGTGCGGTCACAATTTGGTGGCGCAACCTATTGTCAAACATTTCATAAACTATCGAACAGCAACTTTCCAGCTCGAGCACAATGACATGTTTCAATTTGTCTTAACAGATCAATATTTTTGTAAACACCTGCTAGCGGTATTCCAGAAAATACCTTAACCCTATCCGTATGCCCTGGGGTCATTTTGTACCCCCGGGTTTGTATTCTTCACATTTTAGAATACTTCTTGTGCAAAGATCTCTTTGAAACTTTTCGCGTACAGATCGGATAAACGAGTACATTTCCTCTTTGGAAAGAGGTGGCACAGAGTTCCCCACGTCATATGGATAAGATACTAATACACAAAGTACAGATAGGGTTAGTAAATAGTAATAAAAAATCCAAGTATGTGGTTTCTACATATTTGAAAAGGTTTACAGCTTTCAAAAGCAGGTCTGTCATGTTTTTCTAATTGCCACATTTTGCTTATTGAACGCATGTTTTCAGAATCTGTAGGGCAAAAAAAGTGTTCACTACAAAATAAACGTCTTGTTACTAGTTTTGCAACTACAAAGTGTCATTGGTGAGCTGTGGCAAAGGCCATAGCGGATGCAAAATGCATGTGAGAAGCGGGAAGTGCTGTGACAAATCCCATTTTCCCCTAGACAGATTTGTAGTGTTTTATATAAATGTAAATGAAGAAAAGTTTTAAAATCTAGCCTCAATTATTGTGGAAAAATATGATTAAGTTAAAAAAAATTGATACAAACTGCTGTGCAAAGTGTAAGTGACATTGATTTACCCGTTAAAGAGATATTTGAGGATAAGTTGCGCTACGAATTTTTGACCGCACTATAGGTCCTCACACACAGGTTCAAGGTCACCGTTCTGACACGCAATCATTTCTGACCACCTGTGAGGACTCTTTTTAAAAGGAGGCAGGTGCTTTTACGGCCCCTTTGACGAAATAAAGATTAATTTAGGGGTGGGCTTCCGACCCTGACAGTCAAGGCCAACCCCCACTGAGAGGGAAACAACATTCCAACTGAAAGACCAAGACGCTCAATAAAAACTCTCAACCTCACAGAAATTAACCTCAGGTCTCCTGTATGTGACGGCAAAGAGCCTAACCGCTACACCAGAGGCGCTGGTTGACCTTCCTGAAAACAAAGCGGCAGTGACGGGCGGCTGTTAACGGAGACAACAGCACAACATGAGAAATGAAATTATTTTTGTACAAATGAGCCATAAAATAATATATTGGAGTCCGCTCACACCGAGCACAATTAATCTAAAAATAGCAGCAGAGCGAAAGAAATAAAAATCCCCGATTTTTTTTTCTCTCCTGTTTCAGCACCCTCTCGAAACCGAAAACCTGTCTAAACAGAAGAAAGTTTGGCAACCTCACAGTATTCCATGTGAGCAGACTCCACTAAACATCCACTCATCCACTCCCATCACTCACATCATCAGATGCACGATAACGCTGCTACTGCTAAATGTAAAAGGTTCATATGACAAAGATTGTCCAAAAAGCAAAAGACATGAGCGTTCTAAATAATGGCGTAACTCTTGAATAAATACAAATCACATCTCAACCAAGTTCAGCACCATATTTCCATCAAATAATTATACTTCCATGCATAGTGGGAGAACTGTATCTTTGCAATTTGAAGAAAATTATTTTCCGTTCCGACAATCTGCCTTCAGGTCTGGGGTTCCATGATTATCCACGCTTGTTTCTTGTACGGTACAAGTCTCCGCTGTAGTACAGCACAGTAAAGCTCCTCAACCTTACTATGAGCAGAAAGATATGCATACCTCATAAGTCTAAGTTTCTTACCATTCCGGCGAGAGGGGAGGAAGACGGGTGGTAAGCAGGTGCTCTGGTGTGGTTCGCCCCTTCTTACCTTTCAATTATCTATCATCATTATCTTCCTACTTTATGTTTTTGTATGTTACTCTCTATTCACATCTCTAACAAAATAACGGTGGTGGATATGTTTACATTTCAAACCCAACAGTGCATGGGACAAAATTTATCCTTTTGTCTGCTCTCACTGCCATAATGTCCGGTGGTAGTCTTGACAAATGTCCAAACTACATTTGTACTTCATTTGTTTATGCACATACTCCAAGCAAGGAGTTGAGCTAACTTGTTCTCTGACAATCCGGTTTCTCACCATGTCTCTGCTTGTGATGTTGAAAGGTTTTTCAACAATAACTCATGTCACAAAACTGTTTCTTTAGATCCCTAGACATCTTTGCAGAACTAGAGAAATACAATAACATACATTCACTGTCCCTTCAGAAACTCACACAACCACACGACCTATAAACACAGCCTTAGCAGATAATGGAATAATGCGATACAAACTGTTGGATCAGGATGGAATAATGCGATACAAATTGTTTGATCATAATGGAATAATGCGAAACTATTTGATCATAATGGAGTAATGTAATACAAACTATTTAACCCAGACCATGATAAAACAGATAATCTCAAACTTCTAAGTTAAAAAATTGCACGCTGTGTTTTCCAATAAATGCATCAAAGTGTTAAACATACAAGTAGTGTTCCTCAACATTCACCAGTCGGAAGATTTGGAAGAAGACGTCCTCGTGTCGTAGTGATCATCGTCCTCCTCTGAGGAAGAGGACAGGGATAGGAGAGAAGTCAGAAATTTCTTGAGCTTCGACCGCGGCTTTTTCTTGTTCTTCAGCATGGAGGTCCCGGAGTGGGAGCCATCATCGTCATCATCCTCCTCCTCGTTGTCATCTACATTTTTACCTCGGCTCTCTTTTCCTGCAGCACTACCACCACCACCACCACCACCGCTGCTATCTGTAAGAGCAGAGTTCGAGTCCCGGCAACGCTGAGCGCCTGACTGCTGTAGCTGCTGTGCAGGGTTAAGTCTGTCTTCCCCGCCAGTCTGAGACGGGCAACTCGGAGACACTGCTCGTGTCGACCGGCTTTCTTCACAAGGAACACCAGTAGCAGTCGCAGACGCCCCCGACAAATTTCTCAACGCCCCGGGAGATTCTGCACCCACAACCCCCCCAGGAGCAGAAACTTTACGAGAGTCATCAGATTTTCCTGGCCCTCCGTTGCTGTTCTCCATCTTGTTCGTTGTTGAGTCTGAGACCCTATCTCCGAAGTAATTATCTACAAAACGCAAACAACCATCAGCATTCGCCCCTATTGTGATATCTACCTGCCGTTCTGCTTGCGTGTCGCCCGTCGAGTTGCTACTGCTGAGACGCTGAGCAGTCGCTAATTGACGAACTGTATCGGAGGAGCCCGACCGCTCTTGTCTGTCCTCAATGTGCGACAAGGACAAACGGTCACAAAAGACGTCAGCAGCAATACCGTCTATGTGAACGTCTGACAAAGCTGTGAGGTGGAGGTTTTCTGGATGAGTTAATTCCTCTTGCCACTCGTCCGTGACCATGTTGTCGTAGGAACCCGAACCCTCCCCATCTGGCTCGAGCTCAGTGGGATGCTGCTCCGTGTAGTTCTCGTCTTTCAGATGATATTCATGCTCGGGGTTCACATCCCTAGCACCATATGCGTCGTCGTGCACAAAAGGTCGCTCGAGAAAACACGAATCTCCACGCAGATCAACCTCCTCCGGTCTCACGGTGTTCGCAGACCCGTGTCTCGCCTCTAAATGCTCCAAACCAGTTTTCAATTCCTCAATCTCCGTCACGGAGCGAGTGAAGTTGGGAGGTTGTAACACAGAAGTCCGATACGGAGGTGAGGACTGTCCTTGGTTCAGCACCAGCTCGCTGTTATCTACATTGTCATACAACGTCCTTCCAGCAGGCACACTACGTGTCGGGGGTGACAGCGGAGGCTCCTCCCTACCGCTACGTCCAAACCTCTCTCCACACGGGTCAAAATCTGGACTCCTCACCAATACCTGATCTGACTGGCTTCTGCGGATGTTCTCGTACCGTGAAGGCTCGGGTATTGACAACGCAAGGACACTGTCTGTCCCTGTGTTGTCGTACCTCGATAGTTCAGGAACAGAAGACACGAATACGGTGTCTGTGCCAGCGTTATCGTAAAGAGTCACGCCAAAGCTTGAACCAGAATGTTGAACTCTGTTCTGATGTCTCAAACCCCTATCACCAGGAACACCACTCTCAACAGATTTCCGTCTTTCTCCTTCTTGGCTTCCCCTTAATCTCTCAGACGTGCAATTTGTATCTCGAGCTCTTGTTGACTCTGCCCCAAGAAGACGATTTTCCAATTTTTGAGAATCTCCTTTAGGTGTTTCCCTCCTCACAGTGCCACTGTTTGCTCCTAGAATCACACCGTCCTCGGACTCAATAGCATTCCCATCAGCGCTAACACGCCCAGCAGGCAGAAGAGTCTTGACAAGAGTGTTGGAGTTGACGGAGTTGTTACCACCTCCTCCTAAAGTCCCTACTTCTCCTTCTGTGACAATTCTCTTAGATCTAACAGGTGTTGCAGGAGTCTTCACGAGAGTGGTAGAATTCACCAAGGCATCAGCATCTCCTTTTGAATTTAGAACTTCATCTCCCGCGACTGAACTGTGTTCCGATCTCACAGACCTGCCAGGCACAGGAGTTTTCACCAGAGTCCTGGAGTCTATCGAAGCACTCGCGCTCCTGCTTGTCGCGCCCACTTCCTGCTTCCCCGCTACACTCCGCTCCGCCCACTCAAGCTGGGGCCCCACTGCACCCTTACAAACAGATTCCTCTGCGGCCTCACCACCACCTGTCTGTGACGTCTGAGTGGCGTCGGCACCAGTTGTCTCCCCCTGTCTCCCGGTACACGCATCCGCCACTCTTGGCGTGAGCTGCCCGTTTCTACGAGTTAAATTCTCCTGAGAAGACCTCCTCACCGTATGAGGATCTTGAGAACTTATCGGAGTTGTTTCAGGATCGTGTGAGGATAAGAAATGCTTGTTTCCTTCATGAACGTGTCTGGACTCAGGATGTCTGCTGAGAGTGCGGCCGTGAGAAGTTTGTTGGTTGACGGCGTCGTCGCTGTAGTCAGAGGAACTCGTGTCAGACAGCAGCATGGACCTGAAGAACCGGGCCATTAGCCATCGCTTCCGCTTGCCTCGGCCGCTCGGCCCCGCCGGGACCCTCCTTCTCCTCTCGCGGCTGTCACTGCTGCTTGACGACTCGTCGCTAGAGTCCGACGACGGGAACCACTTCTTCCTCCTCGCCCCAGATTTCTGTGCAAGTTTCCGCTGACTTTCTCGACCCCCCGCGTCTGCCGTTACAGATACATTGGCACCACACCCATCGGCTGACACGCCAGTAAAGTCTCCACCTTCCCTAGTTCTCCCTCGCTCACTTCCCCTCTCAGACAAGTTCTGCTCCGCCTCCTCCTCTTCCCTTCTCCCCTCCGACTCGACAGGGACGCTGTGGGCCCGAGATATACACCTCTCCACCACCGATGAGGTGTCCGATCCCGTGAACAAGTGACTCTTACTTGGTTGTTTCCCCTCTGACCGAGCGACCACGGGGAGAGAAGCTGAGAGGTGGGAGGACAGTGAGGGAGTGCGGTCCTCCGGAACACCTGAATGCTCAGCTCTTTTAAAATGGGGCCTTCGTTCCGAGCTGTACCGACGTGTCACGGACGATCTCGGCTTCGCTGCTGATGGAAGAGCTCTCTGCTCCTCTCTCTCGCTCCGTTCTCTCACCACAACATCGTCAGCATCTCTGTAAACTTCCCTGTCAAAAACCTGACTCCTCAAACGTTGGTCGGTCACACGAGAGGGACTATCCCCCGGCTGGTCCAAGCCTGCTACATGACACGCATCCAGAAAGCCACCAACAGCCCCCAAGTCAGAGTCTGACAAGACGGAGTTATCTCTCTCTTCTTCCACTCTCTCGCGGTTCACAACCTCCAACCCTCGACCCCTACTTCTCTCGTCAGCTGACACACCATCAGACCCTGGTCTCTGGGCGATACTAGGAGAGACACGACGATCCCCGTCTTCACTCCGTCTCTGATCCGGATCTGAAAAAGACGAAACCAAACCGGCATCCGTTTTATCGGACTCTGACACAGCGGGGAGTGCGGTCGATTTCGTAGACGTAGCAGACGACGTTGAGAAAACTGTTGGAGCAGCAGCCGACGTGTTTGTCGACAATCCTAGCGGCCGGTCATCCCCAGCTGTTGCCCCCACAGGTCGATCGCCGGCCACTCCAAGCCGCAGCGTTCCCGCGGTCGCCCCGAGCGTGGTGGGCGTGGCAGGAAGTGAGGTGGAGCTACTGTCTTCTCTCACAAAGCCCAACCTGGCAGACGACGGGGTCTGGGGGCACGGTACAGACTGCGGTGGACGCTGGTCACTGTCGTCGCTGTCGTCATTTATCTGTGCCGCCACCGAGGAGGAGAAAAAGAGGCAAAGAAAAATTTTTAATCAGCAGAACCACAACAACAGCAAGCAAATGCATTTTTACAAAAACAAAAAAGTAGCAAAGAAATGACAAGAAGCTTGAATAAACCAAATCCTAAAAGTCTTAGATGTCGACAGCAGCTGGAAGAAAGCACAAGTAATTAATAAATAAAGCATAGGAGACTATGCCACTGCAATAAGTAGAGACTGTGTTTTGAGATGCTTTAAGTTATATGTTGAGAAAAAATAGACAGAAGTGGATAGAGCCCCACACTTTCCTTCACTTTCACAAAATCTGTCTCTTTGTTTTCTCGATCTTGCTTGATTAGTTAAAATCTCCAATACAAACAAATAAGTCTCATAAATTATTTGCTTAGCCTTTGAATGAACTCACCATAGGAATATTGACAGCAGGAACTTATAAAACACAAAGTAATAATAATAGTAATAACATTTGAAACATTTCAACAATTCAAAATGTCATAGTGCTTCGATTAGAAATTAAGAGTTAAAACTGACTGATGGCTTTACACTACAACTCTGACCAATTCAGCTTTTCTATCTACCTATCTATCTCCCTCTCCATATAATCTTTTATTTCACTGACAGTCTCATCTCAGTGGGCACAGCTGGGAGAACAGACCCGTAAGCTTCTCGTAACACAAAACTGAACACAGAACAGGGCAACGACATCAACTCATAAGGCAGGGATGTTACACATATGTGTCCCCGGCACATCCAGGTATTCCACAAAAGAGAGTCTTGTCTCACATTCAGCTTCTCCGAGTCATATTAACCCTACTGGTTTCATTCTGTGGTGTAACCGCCGATTTAGTCCGCCATAACTTGAGTTGCTCTTTTGGTTCATTTATCACAAGTTTTTTTTCTATATACGAAAAAGCATTTCAACTCCTTCACAAATGAGCCTTTTTTTCAATTTACATTCTACTTTTAAAAAATGTATGGTTGTATGGCCTCTACTTGCTTGATTTGCCTGTCCTCAAGCATCTTACAACATGATACAGTAAAATCATATAATTTCCCCTGTCATAATGCAGTAAAATCATATAGTTTCCCCTGACATATAATGCAGTAAAATCATATAGTTTCCCCTGACATATAATGCAGTAAAATCATATAATTTCCCCTGACATATAATGCAGTAAAATCATATAATTTCCCCTGACATATAATGCAGTAAAATCATATAATTTCCCCAGCCACTACAAGTTATGTGTTAGCAACACATGGAGGGTAGACGCAGCCAGTACATTCCTTCCATGCAAGTTGCGAGTTGGTCACACAAGAGCACCCTTATCGTTAGTAAATCCTCCGCGAGGGCAGACCCCATACATTAGTGTGCTTTTGTGTGCATCCAGAACATTAGTCTCATTTAAGCATTACAGCAATTCAGTTTTCATCCTCACCAACCCATACACCATGGGCAAGTTCTTTTCAATTTTATAAAGAGTTTTACAGCACCTACAACATAAATAGGTCATGAAAGTACCAAAGATTAGGTGTCTTAAGATTGTAGCAGACCAGTACAAAAAAAGGAGGAGAAATAAATACAATAGATGTTTGACAGAATAGAAGAAGAGAATGGACTATAGACTTTTGATTAGGAAAGGAGGTGAGATAAGAACAATATATAGGCCCTATATATGTATTTTTTTAGTCCGGCCTAAAACGTTAGAAGAGTGCAAATTCACTTTCAAAATCAAATGTAGGCCTATATTGCAACTTTCCAAATCGACAAGCAAAGAGAATATCAATTTGAGAGGTCACTTGCAACAGATATCATGAGTAATATTATGATGGAATCTGATACAAATATGTGCGTGTTCATGGGTGTGTGTGTGTGAGAGAAAAGAAGAGTAACTATGCAGTAATGTCCAAGCAAATGCTAACATTCTTTGGATTAAAATATTACGAAAATACAATGGCTCGGCAAGGACACCTGGAAACGATAAACAGAAATTCCTTAAACCAACACTGTGTGGGTCAACTGAGAACCAGCAAGATCATCACCTCACAACCTTGTTTATGTCAGCTTCTGTGAATATTTCTTTTTTATTCCATACTCCAGAGATTTACTGGCCCATGTGGGCATTAACCCACTTCTGTAAGCAACAGTAGTGAGCTTAACCAAAACACCACAGACACCACATAGGCCGGTCGCCGTCACGGTAAGAAAGCAGAAGCAAATACAACTGAATGGTCAAACCTGAGCAAAAGTTGCCATAAGCAGAGATCACAGTTTTCACAGGAAATAAAAGAGTGCATAAAAATTCCACACCCAAATGATAGGAGGCACAACACCGTTAGTTACACATATACATACAAGTTGTACCTGATGTACACACCAACACATTCAAGTATTGTTATATCCCTTGTTGATGAGGACAATGGGGGTGGGGTTAATGAATTAAATGAATTACTTCGTTCACGTCACATGCCATAATAACGTGTACTTTTACCGCCTTGCGCGTAAGACTTATTAAACAGTCTCACATGCACAAAGCAAAACTGGCAGCACGCAGAAGTCTTTTAGTTACGCACGAATTTTGCTATGCACATGTTTCAAATACAAAGAATATATAAATTAGAAGAAAAAAACATGGCACCTAAAGATCTGTGGGCTCATATGTGCTTGTTGGCTACGTTCACGCTGTCTATTTCATGGAACATACTGGTACAAAGTGTTGGAAAGTAATTATCCATTTATCTTTGTTGATCACCAGGGGAACGTTTAGCCATGAAGTATTAAGATGATCTAGGAGTTGATTCTCATTTCTCCTCTCAGCCTTTGGAAATCACCAAACTTTGACGGCCCTTTCCATGCTACATCACGTGACCCCTTGGAATTTCTTCAGCAGGTTGTCAACTTCACGATAAATGTGCCACACAGTTTTATTTTTCATGGAATGGCCCTCAAGTATCTACCCCAAATGGAAATTAAACTCAGATTTCTTAGGAAATTTTTCTTTCCACAGTGTGAAGAGCCCAACCTGTACACAACAAAAGGCAGAAGGAACGGAATAGCACAATAGTACCACTCAACAGAAGGGGAAGAGGCAGATCACAAAAACCACCCCCCCCCCCACCAACCATCCACAGCGAGGAAAGGGAACCAAACTGAACATGACTTGAAACACATAAAGCCCACATCACTTTGACTGAAGACGAAATTAAAATGTTTTGTCTATTGTTGCTATAGCTGTTATTGTTATTGCTGTTATCGTTGTTGTTATTGTTATTGCTGTTATTGTTGTTGTTGTCCTTACTGCTGTTATTGTGGTTGTTGTTATTGTTGTTGTTATTGTTATCGATCCAGCAACAGCTGGGACCTCGACCTTCTGTCCAATGCCATGCAGTAATAAGCGCAGGTCTGCTGCAGTTGCTGTTATGTTCCATTGAGTGAGTTGCCAATGTTAAGTCTCGGAGGAATAAGTGTAGCTCTGATGTCATTTAGGGCTGTGCAGTGGAACAGGTGAAAATCCACAGTCTCATATGTGTAGTCACACAAAGGACACATTTGAGGAAGTCCTGGTTTTATTCTGTTTAAGTTTTTGTTAGATTTTACTAATACTTACTATTCAACTACTAGCAATTGTTAGTCAAAGGGTTAAAAAGAAGTCGCTATATAAATTAAAACAGTGCATGATAAATCATGTGTGTACATAGAAATGATGTGTTGACATTTGAACATTAGTCATACCCAGGGCAATTCAAAGAATGCATTAGAGTCTTGCTATTTAATACAATAAACTATGTGATGTAGAGTGTGCTTCCAGCAAGCCTTCATTTCACACTGTTTATGGCGATACGAGAAGAAGAAAGAAAATGAACAAGACAGTGGAAGCTTTGAGTAAACATTTTACGGCAATTACAACACAATTAGGTCACATAAGGGCCGAAGATTAGAAGTGTTACAAGACAGTAACAAACACAAAAAAAGAAAAAGAGGAGGGATCAGGACAATAGATGTTTGAAAGGAAAGAAGGAGCAAACCACACAAGAGTACCCGCCAACCATCCAGTTTTTTTCTTCCTTATATTCAGATGAGGTCTGATAGGTTGTATAATTTATACACGGTAAACTAGGTCAGCTTGTTAACGATGACTTCTCGTCACTACCACATGTTTGCTTTTCATTTATCTGCTCGTCTGCTTCGGCTATTTTGTTTGGGTTTTTTAGCATAAAAAAATAGATTAAACATGCCATTATTTTTTCTTCTCTGGAGATTACAAACGACTGCATAAGTAAAACTCTGTTCAAACCTAAATCTAAATTTTCAGCTTCCTTGGACCCTCCTGCTATGGAAGCAACCAAACTTTGGCAGCCATTTTCTAATTAATTTTACCTCTAAAAACAGCCCCCCCCCACCTCCTTCAATCCCAAATATCTTGATTTATAATCATCAAAAGCAAGGCAAATGAACAAACTTTACGATGTAACTAATGATTTCACACACCCTATATTAATGAACACCTGATTCCACTGCGTTGAGACACACATAAATGCTTTCAGCATGTCAGCCTTGACTCTTTAATGAAGCATGTTCTGATCATTTGACAACACTTGAGGAATTCTGCAAAAATACTGTATACAAGCAAATTGTCCAAGAGCTCGGAGACAGAAAATTTTGGGATCAAACAACCAAAAAGCCATGGTTCTATCCACAGAAATCTCTTTTTTTCCCCCCGTTTCAGTGTTGTGAAAACTTTTTTCTAAACCTTGAAAGGTTACACAAAGTTGTATCTCATACACAGTCAACAGCTGACTCTACTCCATTCATTCTTCAAGTTTAATTGTTTTAACTGCTTTTAGTTTAGTTTAATAGTTTTAGTAAAAGTTCTTCAAATTTGTTACACAATAAGGTCATGTAAGTGCTGAAGATTAGAGGTCTTACTAGAGAGTATCACACAAAGAACGGAAGGTGAAGAGATCAAAGGACCTTAGGAAAGAAGGAGCGAACCACACCAGAACATCCCCCAACCATCCACAATTTAAACTCCCATGTCATATATATAATCAGCACGCTACAACAAGGTTAACGAAAACCTTTATATCATTCACAGGCATATCATGTTAATAAGGAAGGTTGTTATTTATACAAGTGCATAAAATCAAACAGCTGGAGGGCAAAGTAAGCAAGCACCCATTTCAAAGGTTGGGTGACCAAAAACAGGCAGGGTGACAGAAAAAAGTTATCAAGCATCACCAAATAAGGTGGGGTGACAGCAGAAAAAAGTTATCAAGCATCACCATATCAGGCAGGGTGACAGAAAAAAGTTATTAAGCAATAGTACACGATGCAGGGTGACAGGCAAAGGAACGCATGTGGGAAGAAAATTAACTGAAAAAAAAAAGAAAGCAACAACCACAAAAAAAACCTAACCTTCATGAACTGAAACAAATCCACTAGTTTGGATAGCTTGAAATCCACGGGCAGCCCTTCGATCCCTTTAATAAAATCAACGTTAACCTCATCCCTACACTCTGGGCACACCAAGGGCCGTGAATAGTTGAAGTACGACCTGAAAGTTGGCATTCAAAGCAAATAAAAGCTGTGAGCATGTACACAGTATATAAATATTTCACAAGATCAGGTAACAACTATACTGCGGTCAAAAATTCATGGCGTAACTTACTGTCAAATATCTCCGTAACTATTGAACATAGGTTCTCCAACTTTTGCACAATGACTTCTATCAATTTGTTTTAATTGATGAATATTTTTTCAAACACCTGTACACTGTATTCTAAAAAATTCCTTAATAAATACTAATAAAAAATCTCAGTCGATGGTTTCTACAGATTTTTTAAAGTTTACAGCTCGGGCAATATCGCTTTTAAAAGAAAGTCTGTCATTTTTTTTTTAAACAGCGACAATACGCTTATTGAACGCGTGCTTTAAGAACCTTTAGTTCAAAAAATGTGTTCACTATAATACTAAATTCTTGTAACAAGTTTAGCCACTAAAAAGAGTGATTGGTGAGCTGTGACATGACGCAGGTCACAGGCGTATACAAAATATGTGGGAGAAGTGGGAAGTGGTGTGAACAATCCCATTTTCTGCGTGATGGGAGTTTGCAGTATTTTTTACAAATTGGTGAAGAAAATTTTTTAAAATTTGGCCTCAATTGTTGAGGAAAAATATGATTAAGTTAAGACAAATTGATACAAACTGCTGTGCAAAGTATGAGTGACAGTGATTCATCTGTTAAAGAGAAATTTGAGGATACGTTGTGCCCCGAATTTTTGACCGCACTATAAATCAATTAATTTGATAGTGATACACTTGAGCTGAAGTTTTGGTACATGATAATAGTACTGGGTGGAAGAGAATCTACATACATGTCAATGTACTATGATGAAAAGAAATACTGGACAATTGGAACATTGAGTATATTGCTGAATAAATCGTTAACAGCCAGTTAGTATGAAAATGGACGTACATATCATATTTGGTCAAGGACAGGTTATGACAACAGTCACATAAAAAAGAAATAGAAGACGCAGACGACCAGAGAGTGTCCTCCAAACACCCCTAAAATACAGAGCATCACAAAAAATGAAACAAACACAATGGGAGAGCTGTACCAAACAATCGGACGCATAACATCTGCAAGCTCTTCACATTTCCTAACTATTCTAAGCCCAAGAAAGCAATATTTTAAAGGAGAAAAAAAAACCCCTATCATTCTTTTAAACAATTCTCCCTACTTTATGTGTCATTTTTTGTGCTTTTTAAAAAAATCTAGAATTTGAATCTTGAGCAACTGTAACCCAACAGTTTAAGAAACTGGGGTTTGTCTGTTTTTTCTGAAATCCTGGGCGTACCACATCTTTGTTTTGTTTAAGTAAGGTTTTATGGCGCTCCAACTGCATAAGATCATAAAAGAGTCAAGGACTGGATGTCAATAGACAAGTCCAAACGGGGAATCAGGCTTACTCTGCTCACTTCTCTAGACTCAAAACACAAAATCTGCTTCGACTATCAAGGCACCCTGGAAATAGCAGTTCACAAGAGAGTGACAAACATCCAAAAGAAGTAGAGGAAAAATGATGATAGGATGAGGGAAGAAAAAGCAGCAGTTCCCCTTACGTTGTTCCGGCACAGTATGAGGATGACATTGATAAATCAGCCCATTTACAATTCTACTGTGCATAAAAACATGTTAATGTCCCCCCTTTGGGAATGGCCTTAGTACATCTTAACAGATGGCCGGCAATAAACAGACATAACCACATCAGAGAGATTATGAAAACAATGAGGTCAGGTACGGGATGATGATAAGGGTTCAATGCCTCTTTTTTCAACACTGTAAGGCAATTCAAAAGGCAGGACCTCGAAACTATCCATCTCCGGTAGATCTGAGCTACGTTGGGTTGAAGGCCAAAAAACTCCCCGAACAAACAAAGTTCAAGAATGCCCCATTGGAGGGTTCAAACAAAGATCATCTGCACCAGAGCTGTGCATACCACCTACTGAGCCAATGGTGCACCCGTTGTGTCAAGCAGAGAAGTGGTTGTCTAAGACAGGTGGACATCTTACACAGTGTCATTATAATGTTAAAAAATACACAAGGGAGGAAATGGGAACATGGGTCAAAGTTGGTCACAACCATTTTCCCTGAAAACTTTCAAACTCACAGCATCTCAAGGGGCTTTGCCTGAAAAAGATAATTGAATCACCCCCCACACTGACGATTTATGCTTGAACTCAAGCAGCAGAGTTAAAACGTCTGACTTTTTGTAGACAGTCGTCAGGCAAACGAAAGAAAACCGTGCTTCACGAGATTGACGCTTGTCCAGTCAAGGACGGCCGTCACTGGCTGCCGGCACCATGATTCCAACTGGCTTTCTCTTGCCGGAATTTCCGGCAAAAGAGGGCAAACTTTTACCCATGAACGGAAAGTGACCGTTTGTCCAGGTGATTTTCTTATTTTTACAGGTGGCCATTTGAGCAGATTTGATTGTAGCTCCCCCATTGACACTATTTCTTACAGCCTACTCTGTGTCTAGAACAAATTCGACGAGGGCTAAAATACCAGAACTGAGATCAACTAAACAAAAAGTCAACATCAGACCAAAATTTTAAGTAAGAAGTGCACTTCACTATGCAAACATAGCGACACAGACAAAGCAGGATTCCAGAACAAATAAATCATTCCAGTCCTAGAAGTGGAAAAAGTGAAACACTTTAACGGAAACAAAACATACTTATATATATATGCTAGATCTGCACAGCAGCTGGGCAAATATGGACGAGAATAAAATCTAACACAGAAAGAAAAAAAAGAAGAAAAAATTAACAAAGAAACATTGAAAACTGAAGAAATTACATATTTTGAATTTGAGCCCAATTATTGAAGATACAGTAGGTAATGAAAAATCATGCACGTAAAGGGAAATTGTCAAAACAAGTTGATTCTTAATTCATGAGGTGAGCAAGGTAGGGGTGTGTGTGTACTGGAATGTCATGTGAACAAGATTATGTGTGCAGGGATGGGGGGAGTGAGAATGAGATAGTAGGTGTGTCCTGGTGTGAGCATGAACGACATATATTTGTATACAAGAGGAAGGGCAAGTCAAGAAGACAGAGTAGGCATGAGTGTGTCTGGAATGTGCCTGAACAAGACATTTGAGGGCATAAGGGGATGGAAAAATGAGAGAGTAGGTGTGAGTGAGTTTTGGAATGCATGTATGTCAACGAGATATATGTGAGCGAGAGGGAGGGAAAAAATGAGAGAGTAGGAGTGAGCCAAACCTTCCAGTGCCAGCTGTTTGTTTCATTTGACACTGACAGTGTGTGCAACAATGTGTGTGCGTTACTGTGGGTATATAATTACCAATTTTTGAGAGTAGTTTTAGTTTAGTTTTAAAGTAAGGTTTTACAATGCTTGCAACTGCATAAGGTCATATGAGCGCCAAGGGGTGGATGTCAACAGAGAAGTTTAAACAGGGAATCAGGCTTACTCTGCTCACCTCTCTAGCCTCAACAGCACAAAGTCTTATTCGACTATGAAGGCACCCCGGAAATAGCAGTTCACAAGCGAGTGACAAACATACAAAAGAAGTAGAGCAAAAATGACATTAGTAAGGATGAGGGAAGCAAAAGCAGAAGTTCCCCCTTTATGTTGTTTTGAAAGTAAAAGACATATATTCACACACGACACCGACAGTCACACTGCAATAAATAGAGAAAACTAACAGACGAGGATAGACAGAAAGTTGGGTTCTTTTTTAAGTAGGGTAGGTGTTTTTAATGCCTGCATCAACACAATTTTGACCATTTAGAAGATAGGCTTCCATCCCTGCCTATCAGGGCCAACCCAAGCAAAGAGAGATACGGTAACAATATCGCAGTTCAATAGAAATTCTCCATACTTGGGAATCAAACTCGGATCTCGACATATGACAGAGAAGCCCCTTTCCACTACACCACAGATGCCAGTAGGAATAAGACAAAAATAACGGATCCCAGTTCCATTTCCAAGTCGGGTGGATTTGTATCGAGTATCTCTGTCTTTCTCATTAAGCAGAGATGCTAAATGACTGTGACAAAGCTCCTGTACTTTTTGGGCCCTATGGAAACCCACGCATGCGGACTCGTATTTCATGGATCATATTGTTTAATACGCCTTGTACCAAAAACGAAAAGTGAAATATGACGTGCACAAAGAGATAATATAACAATACCCCCCCCCCCCCCCCCCCCAAAAAAAAAGAACGAATCAGTAATATATGAACAATTTCTGAAGGGCTATAATCCAAGGGTTTTTTTTTTGTGGTGCAGGGTGACGGGCAGTTCCATGGAGTAGCCTAGAGTAGATGAGGTTCATCGCAGGACAAAAACCCACAAACTACAACAGAAGGAGCAGTTTGTTCTGCGAGGGACTTCCTGGAGTCTCAGTTTGCTTTCTTTGTAGAATATGAATTAATTAACTGATTTCAATGAATTGAAAAAAAAAAGAAAAAAAAAACACAGGCAATCCTTCATCTTTCATAGACTTGGAATTTTTGTGGAATCTCAGTTTGTTCATGAGTTTCTTCAATGTGAGAAAGATGCTCATACTAAAACAAGATTTCAAGACAACAATGACAAATTCAGATGTACGGCAATAGGAACAATAAAATAAGCACTCCCACTCACTAACAGAGACTCTTCAAACAACAAATGTTCCTGCAATAAAAAAAATTATTATAAGTTTAAATTGAAGAAACAAAACGACAAGGAATAAAAAACCCACCAGGCAATGAAAAATCTGAAAGAAGAGGACTAGCAAAAGAAGAAAAATTGAACAAAAGAAGAAAAAATTGAACAAACGTTTGAAAAGTTTTTTAAAAATCAATCACAAGCAACATAATCATTGTCATTGTTATCATACCCGCTTTCCACTGCCTTGCTCTCCAGCATGGCCTTGATGCACACGTGGCAGTAGGAATGACCACAGGGCAGGCGTCGCGGCTGACGGAACAGCTCCATACAGATAGGGCACGTCAGCTCCGCCTTCATTTCTCGGCCTGACATCTTGACGATTGTGTCTGTTGAGGTTTCAAATCTTGTGCTGGTATTCTCTTTACTCTTTCACTTGGTAGCTTGATCCCACATTTCACACAGTATACACACCACTGCAGCTTTGGAGAAAAAAAAAAATTCTGTTATAGAAGGAGAGAGAGTTAAAGTCCCTATTAAAGGAAACTTATTTATTTTTATTAACATTCATTTTTAAGGGCATCCCAGATATATATATTTAAACCCTTGTATTAAAAACTTAAAGGGTTGTTGTTGTTTTTTGTATATGTCTGACAACTAATCCCCAAAAGTCAATTATAAAATTTTATAGAAAGAATTTTTGCATGTAAACTGTAAACATTTAACTCACGCAGACTCATACACAAAAACAAAGTGACCATGACTAGATTGAATGCTAACGATTTTTTATTAACTGTCCGGTTTCATTGTAACAACAAGAAAAAAAAGAGAGTAATATTGACTAAAATTAGAGTTTTGTCCACATTGGGGGAGGGGGTGGTGGTGGTTGGGCCTATCAAAAATAATATAAAGTTGACAAACCAAATGGGGTCAATTTCAACTGCGTATACACAAAAGAAAATAAACTGATCCATTTTTCTTCAGAGCCATCCCAGAGTCCACATTCCAGTCTCTCCAGACTTTCAATTTTTTTTTCCTCATGAAAATCTCACAAGCCTCCTGGATCACTTCCTTTTCATCAAATGACAATCCCTCATGCTTGCTTGTTATTGTCAAAGGATCAGTTTGTTGTTTTTAACAGCCTTTATAGTCAGTGAACAGCGGAGTTCATTCAGCCGTGCTTGCTTTCATGTCAAAGAATCAGTTTGTTGTTAATAAAAACAGCCTTTAAGGTCAATGAACTGCGGAGTGCTGAATGAGCACGATTCTGAGCTGAAAAACTCCACCCACAGGGCTTTGATTATTACCCCTGCAGTGAGATGACTCCCATCTTTCTATAAAAGACTAAATTAGGCAAGGTTAGGGTTAGGGTTAGAGCTAGCTCTTTCCATTAACTTACAATTATTTTGATATTGTTAATTTTTTGTAAAATTGGCAGACAACTCATGCTTACTAGTGTTAAAAAAGGATGGGTGTAATCTCACATCTCACGGCAGGGGTAAACTCAAGGCACAGCACCGGCAAATGCGAGCAACCAAAATGTGAGTGGAGCTTCTCTGCTGAAGCAAGCCGGTGTCGCAGGAAACTGCGCGCAGCTGAAGTACGGTAGGTCCACTGCTTCTAATACAGACAAAAGGTGACTACCGTGTATGTGTGTGGGTATATTGTTAAACCATTGACTCGGCTTCGGGATAGAGAAGGGGAAAGTTGATGCTTTCCAGACGCACACAACCTACGTTTTAAAGTTAAAGGGTCATATATATGGAAACCCCTGAAACAAAATTTTAAAGAGTATATGTAACGCTCACGCACCACCAAAATTTAAAGGGGGTAATCTGCAGGTATATAATATATCTGTGCATAATGAGGAGCCCTGTTCATATCACTGGAGGGGAGGGGTGTGCGCGGAGATGGCTAATCAGGCTGATCTTCGCTCTGAAATGTTTGTTGCAGTGGCGGCAAGGGATGCATTATTTGGGGCTGGCTGTACTAGACTAGAAGAGACGGCTCTCTCTGTCTTTTTTCAACTGCCGTCTCCATTCTTTGTTTCTGACCGTCTTTCTTTGAACTTGGTGACTCCACATCTTACTAAGAGGAGCGCCAAGATGTGCGATAGCGAGCAGCTTCTTCCCAGGTGGTATGAGGAATGTCACACTTCTTTAGGGATGCTTTCAGAGCATCTTTGAAGCGCTTTTCTGTCTGCCGAGAGAGGGATGTTGAAGTTAAGACTTACTACTACTACTACTGCTTGAATTTGAATAAAGTGAGGAAGAGTGGCGTATGTATACATACATAGTATAGTTGTCAGCTTGTCCATCTGGGTCCTGTGGCATGCGCGCACACACACACACTGTACTTGTACACAGAAACATACACTTCACCACTACCACACACACAATGTAGGCCTACACTGTACACACACACAAAATGCACACACACACACATACACACTAAACTAAACAGTACACACACACAGCACATACACACACACAATAATCTGTGACATCGAGAAACTTACAACAAATGAAGAGAAAGCCACTGAAGACGGAACACTAGATCTAGCTTCTAAAGTCAAAGAAAAGTACATGTAAGAAGTTGAACTGAAGAGGTTGAAGTTGAAGTTTCAATTTGGGCTAAAAGGTAGGCTAAATCAACGGCAACAGACCGTTTGTTTCCCAACCACCTGTTGTTTACCTGGCTACAGGACAGGTCCTTATTTTAACCCCTCTATTTCTGTGTATTGCCCAGTGGAGTGGCAAAAAGTAGAGCCATTCTCAACACATGTTTCACGATCCATAACATTCCAGGGCATCACATCAGATTCATTGAAGATGTTGTGATGAAGAATGAAGATAACGGTATGTGGGCCGGGCGGGGGAGGGAACGGTTGGCGATAGGCCTGTCAGTCGGTCACTTCCGACTTCCGCTATCATCACAGACTTGCGGCTAGCTGCAGCCCCGTCAGCCAGAAGCTGATTGGCTGCGGTAGGC
>NW_004797644.1:760038-761324 GCF_000002075.1 Aplysia californica | reverse complement strand
GGGGGGGAAAGAAGGGATTTGTGGTTTCTTGATGAAGATAGTTTCATGATTACGGTTTTGTTTTTAATGCGTTTCTGAAATGGTCTTAGTGATTTTTGTTTTGTCATTTAAAAAAAAATCTATTATGTTTTGGGTTGATTTGGGGTTGTTTTTTTGTATTTTTTTTGTATGGGGGGGTTGTTTTGTTTTGATATGATAGTTTTATGATAGTTTTGTTTGATATGATAGTTTCATGATTGTTTTGTTTGATATGATAGTTTCATGATTGTTTTCTCAAAGAGTTTCTAAAGTTGTTGCAGTGATTTTTGTTGTTGTTGTTGTTGTCGTTTATGTTTTGTTTTGGGCTTGGGTTTTTTGGGGGAGGGTTTTTTTCGTTCTTTCGTATTGGTCTGTAAGTGGCCGGCTATAACTACACGATGTACAAACAACAAATGAAGAGATCTTAGTTGAAGCAAATTGCAGACGACAGCTTATGACGAATATTCGAAAGCGACAGGCAAATTTCATTGGAAACACAAAGCGAAAAGAAACTTTGGAGAACATTGTAATAACAGGCAAGTTTGATGGAAAGAGAGGCAGAGGCAGACAGAGGGAAAAGATACTGGACAAGTTGACAACATGGCTGGGAACAGCAAGAACAACAGACACCATTGCTGCAAGGCAAGACAGAGTGAAGTGGAGGTCCAAGATCGCCCACGCCAGTCGGCAAGGCACCGGAAGATGATGATGATGATGATGATGATGATGATGATTATGATGATGATGATGATGATGATGATGATGATGATGATGGTATTGCATTCATCTCCATTCAACAACAAGCTCAATGCACTTTACATGATTGCATCATTCCCCAGCAGCACTAAGAACATTCAGAAACATTCTCGGCTTCCTGGTAAGCGTACAGTGCAAGCAGCCGATTAAGCGCTCAAACACTAACATACTGACAAGATTTTTCGCTGCCCGTAGCCGGGTACCCATAATTCCCACCAGGGTGAAGTGAGGAACATTCGTGTAAAGTGTCTTTCTTAACAACAAAATGTCGGGTGTCTGACGGCATTCGAACCTATGACCTTGCGACTGCGTGTGCTAGAGCCTAACCACTAGACCACCACTGCACTGTGGGGTGTTGGAAGGAGTGTTGGGAGTCCAGGGGAAACAACCCCTTCACTGTGATTAATTCTTCCATTTAAAAATCCCCATGATCAAAGTAGAAATGCTCGTGTAAATTGGTGCAAAAACGAAATCTCAAAATTATGGCAAATTAGTTAGCACTACATCACCCC
>NW_004797644.1:758003-759246 GCF_000002075.1 Aplysia californica | reverse complement strand
CATCATCCGAATTCAGACTCTTAACTCACTTTCCTGACCTGTTTGTCGAAGTGGTTCTAACCCATTTGTTGAAGTGACGCTAACCCGTTTGTCGAAGTGGTTCTAACCCATTTGTTAAAGTGACGCTAACCCGTTTGTCGAAGTGGTTCTAACCCATTTGCCGAAGCGGTTTATATCATACTATTTGCAGAAGAGGTGCACTAACATATTATCCGGATTTTGTTAAAGCGACTCATTGCCCAGCCCTACAAGGCGAGCGTATGAGTCCTGAATGTCTGGATCATTACAACTCACGCGGGAACCAACACAGAAGTGGACAGCAAGACAGACGGACAATTGGTCGCTCTTAACCATATCCGTACGTCGTGTTTTACTATCGTATCCATACGACGTGGGGACCTCTGTGCCACCACTCAACCCTATCCGTACGTCGTGTTTTACTGTTGTATCCATACGACGTGGGGGAACTCTGTGCCACCATTTTCCAAAGAGGAAATTTACTCGTTAATCCGATCCGTTCGCTTTGCATAGTAGTCTGTCAAAATGATTTTTTGAGAAATACTGAAAGTTTCAAAGAGATCTTCGTACTAGAAGTATTCTAAAATGTTAACAATACAACCCGGGGGGTACAAAATAAACTCGGGGCGTATGGATAGGGTTAAGCACCAGGGGCTATCCCGAAAAATGCTGTTTTGAGAAAATCGAAGGGAAAGTTCTTACCCCTTGTAAAGTTTCTTTGAAAGACGACAAGAGTTATCTCTATAACCAAACTAATATACACACCAATAAAACCAAACTTTCCTTCCCTCTGGTTTGGTCCACACGTTGACACGATCTATGACATCGACTTGACCTAATCGTGGATAAGATAAGATAAGATAAGATAAGATGAGATAGCACTTTATTATCCCAGAGGGAAACTTTCCTTGGCTGTACAGGACCGTAAAAACACATGCAGGTATACATAAAAAATTTAAATTATATATATTACTCTCATTAAAATTCAATACGAAAGGAGAAGTAAAGCTGACAAAATGTACATTTACTTCAAATGCATCATTCAACCACATGCAGGAATTTAAATACTAGACCTTTGGAGTTATATACAGATACGTACTCTAAGAGCAACACACATCTATGCTCATTCTGACTAACAGCCTTATGCTAGATGGTAAAAAACTTCTTTTATATCTTTCTTTCTTTGTTTTTTGAGGTACATATCTCCCGCTGCGTGATCTTACAA
>NW_004797644.1:755470-757903 GCF_000002075.1 Aplysia californica | reverse complement strand
AATTTGTGTGGAAAAGGGGTGTGATGGGTCGTTTATAATGCTTTTTATCTTTTTTATACGTGTGGTGTTATACATTTCATCCATTCTATTAAAATCATATCCAGAGATCTTGCTGGCTTTCTTTATGGTTCTGTCAATTTTTTCTTTATCTTTCACCTTACAATTCCCACCCCAGCAGCAAATACAAAATAATGGCACATTTTCAATCATAGAATGGTAAAAAAGGGACATAATCTTATTGTCAACACGGAAACTTCTTAATTTCCTTTAAAGTAAGAAACATTCTTTGATTTTTTTAATGCACAAGAGCAGCGTGGGGATGCCAGTCAAGTTTGTTGTCGATTGTTACACCAAGATACTTGTAAGAGCTTACCACATCCACCTCTTCATCTTTAATAAGATCTAGCAGGGCTCTGAAATCAATGGGAAAAAAACGCGACGCCCGTCATTATTCTAAACACCCCCCTGGGGGTTCTCGTGACGTAGAGGTTTAGGTGTTCGCCTCTCATTCAAAGGTCCCGGGTTCGAATCTGGGTAGCGACGGATATTTTTTCTTCTCTAAATTTGTCTCCTTTCACCTCCTTTCCTGCTGTGTAGCAATGTTCTGTCGTCTGCTTTCGTCTCCTCTTTCTGCCCCCACCCCCTCACCTCCTTTGCCCCCTCCTCTGGGCTTCTGATTCTTTCTGCAGCCTTTCTACTGCTACTCCTTGGCTCCTTCTTACTGCTGTCTTTCTGCCACTCCCCTGATCTTCTGGTAGGAAAGATCTACACCTAGCTTTCTCGGACAAGGGCGAAAAATCTCGGAGGTCCCGTGTGCAAGTTGCGCACGTTAAAGATCCTTTGGTGGTCATCGATAACAGTAGGCTTCGGCGCCACCGGGGCAAAATTCAATTTCCTACCAAGTGAAAAAGTTTAATGTGTCCCGTGCGCTCATATGACCTTATGCATTTGCGAGCGCCGTAAAACACTTACTTTAAAAGAAATGTCTCCAACTGAGCCGTTTGTTTGTCGCTGTGGGGTGGTTGGCGGGTGCTCTGGCGTGGTTTGCTTCTTCTGTCCTATCAAACACCTATCATCCTTATCTCCCCTTCTTCTTTCCTATCAAACACCTATCATCCTTATCTCCCCTTCTTCTTTCCTATCAAACATCTATCGTCCTTATCTCCCCTTCTTTCCTATCAAACATCTATCGTCCTTATCTCCCCTTCTTCTTTCCTATCAAACATCTATCGTCCTTATCTCCCCTTCTTCTTTGTTTATGTTTGTTACTCTCTTGTAACACCTCTAATCTTCTGGCGCTCACATGACCTTATGCAGTTGCGAGTGCCGTAAAACCTCTACTAAAACTAAACGAACTGTCTGTCTATCTGTCTGACTGTCTGTCTGTCTGTCGCCGTGTTCTGTGGGGGGAGGCCCACCGTTCAAAAACAGAGCGACAACTCCGGCCGTTTGTACGTGGCCTGTGTCTGTGGGGCCCGGGGTAATTGGGAGGTTCTGAGTAATGTAATGGGGCAGGCACAGAGAGGGGTGGGGGGAGGAGGGGGGGGAGTTTACAGGATCAGGCTACGTACTACTAGCTAGTGTTTCTTTCAATACGGTGGCCCAGTGGTCAGGTTCTCAGACTCGCAACCGTAAGGTCGAGGGTTCGAATCCCGTCTCGAGCCCGACGTTGTGTCCTTGAGAAAGACACTTTACACGGATTTACCTCACTTCACCCAGGTGGGAGTGGGTACCCGGCTATAGACAATGAAAAATCTTATCAGTTTGTTAGTGTTTGAGCGCTTAATTAGCTGCTTGCACTGTGTGCTTCTCGGGAAGCTGAGAATGTTTCTAAGTGTTCTATGGTCTGCTGGGGGTAATCATCATCATCATCCAGTTCCAGATCTGCGACAGACATCGGCGATCATGGTTCTCCATCCATACCCTTGCTCGGATGCTCTCAAAAAAGCTACGTTTCCCTGATCTTTCCCTGTTACCCATTTGTTTAGGTTCCCTAAGTAGGTTGTTCTGGGCCTACCCCTGGGGGTAATATATAGTGTGAAGCTCATGGGGCTTGCTGTAGGGCGGGTAGAGGTGGTATACAAATTATGCTATTTAAGGGGGGGGGGGGGCTACACCTGGAGGCTATCTCGCTTATTACTGGACCGAATTTTACCACATTTCACACATATAATAACAAGTATAGTAAGGAGTCCTGAAATCCGCTATCAAATTTGAGAAAAAAGTTTCGTTTCCATGGATACGCCGCCATATTGGATTTTATTGACATGTCTTACGTAATGAATACCGCACTTATCGCTCATGGAAATTGATTGTTTTTTTGCTTGCGTGTTCACAAACATTAGATATAAATATTGATTGTTTTTTTCCTAATCGAATTAGAAAATTTTTAATGAATTTTTTCCTGAGGTAGCATTCAAGTTTGCGAAAAAT
>NW_004797644.1:749891-751324 GCF_000002075.1 Aplysia californica | reverse complement strand
ACACACACACACACACACTCATATACACACACATACTCACACACACACATATACACACACACACACAAACACACACACACATACACACGCGCACACACACACATACACACGCGCACACACACACACACACACACACACACACACACACACACACACTATCGGAGCGACTCACTAGATGGAAGTGTATCCGGAAGTCGGATGACGTCATCACTTCTGCAGGTAGCGACCTACCATCATTATTTATCCTCGCCATCCTTATCCTATCTTTGTACGGCTCTTTTCTACTATGAACACAGTCAATTGGTCGCTTTCAATTAAGAGCAAGCGGGCTAACCCTGATTTCAGGGGTTTCCAGAAATCTTAACCGACTCCAAAAGTGGGCAATGCCCTACCTATAGGAGAAGTTTGGTTTTATTGGTGTGTATATTTGTTTGGTTATAGAGAAAACTTTCCTTGTCTTTTAAAGAAACTGAACAAGGGGCGAAAACTTTACCTTCCATTTTCTCAAAAGAGCATTTTTCGGGATAGCCCCCTTGCGCTTAAAAGCGACCAATTTAGCTTAAGATGGTCTCAAAGCTGTCTTCATGCAGCTTCTTTCACGGCTAATTCTCCCTATGTTTGAAGCGCAGATTCTGTTGCAGTGCTTGCATGTCAGTGACGTGGATCGGAGCTCTGTATTTCCGTGGTTATCCTAATCTTTATTCTTTTTAAAGAAAGAAAAGACTGGGGAAGAAAAGAGAAAGTAAGAATGGAGAGTCTGGGAAAACTTTCGGTCTTTGTAATGTGAACCATTATCATCATCATCATCCTCATCCTCATCATCATCATCATCATCATCATCATCATCATCATCATCATCATCATCATCATTGCTGTTTAAGTACGATAAGAAAAAAAAAACAACCCCAAAAGTTGATGGATACTTGAGCATTTTAAGTTTTATGACACAAAGAAGTATGTTAGGCGTGGCTTCTTTAGGAACATGATAAAAAAGATCATCATCATCATAATCATCATCGTCATCATCATCATAATCATCATCATCATCGTCGTCGTTATCATCATCATCATCATCATCAACATCACTAAAACGAACACACTGCGTCATGATATGTTCACCTTATATGACCTTATGTAGTTGCGAGCGCCGTAAAACCTCTACTAAAACAAAAACTAGAGAGGTGAGCAGAGTAAGCCTGATTCCCAGTTTGGACATCTCTGTTGACATCCACCCCTTGGCGCTCATATTATGACCTTAATATGCAGTTTCTAAATCTAGTGGTTAGGCTACCGGACTCGTAATCGTGAGGTTGTCGGTGGTCTAGTGGTTAGGCTACCTTACTCGTAATCGTGAGGTTGTCGGTGGTCTAGTGGTTAGGCTACCTTACTCGTAATCGTGAGGTTGTCGGTGGTCTAGTGGTTAGGCTACCTTA
>NW_004797644.1:748277-749468 GCF_000002075.1 Aplysia californica | reverse complement strand
CTGGGGTAATAGTATAGATTGTGAAGCGCATAGAGCTTGCTGTTGAGCGGGGATTTGCGCTATACAAATGCTATCTATTGTTATTATAAAAAGAAAGAAAAGCCACCTGTGTCGGGGAAAAGTATCCTTTCACATCCGCCGATTATAATTGAAAAAAAATACGCTGCCCCAAGAGAGAAATCTGAATTGTCATAATTTAAAACCCCAAGACTAAAAGCTGCGAGCGCCGTAAAACCTTGTTTGTTTTAGTAGAGGTTTTACGGCGCTCGCAACTGCATAAGGTCATACTATGAGCGCCAAGGGGTGGATGTCAACAGAGAAGTCCTTACAGGGAATCAGACCTTACTCTGCTCACCTCTCTAGCTTCAACAGCACAAAGTCTGCTTCGACTATCAAGGCATCCCGGAAATAGCAGGTCACGAGAGAGTGACAAACATATAAAAGAAGTAGAGGTAAAAATGACGATAGGATTAGGAAAGAAAAAGCAGCAGTTCCCTGTTGTAGATCAGGCACAGTAATGAGCATGACATGGTTAGATCAGCCCATTTACAATTCTACTGTGCATTAGAACGAGAAATGTCCCCCCTTTGGGAATGGCCTAACTAAAGACACTTCAGTCAGTGGCACCGCCCCGGGGGGTCCCGTAAAACCTTTCTAAAACTAAACTAAAGCTAAACCAAAACACTTCACTGCTAGTTATCTAGATCTATTGTTTGGTAACCAAGTGTCGTCAAACTCTTACTAAAGCCAAACACAAACTCTTACTAAAGCTAAACACAAACACCTGACAGCAAGATCTACTTGTGTGTCCGACACCCTCGCTACTCACTGAAAGTTTGTGTCGTGTGGATGTGTCAAGTGTCTTTGGTAGTCTTAAGTGTGTCCCATCCTGTGTGTCTCTCTCTCCCGGGGGTTCAGACACTCACACACAAGATCTACGCCACACACGCACTTCGCGGTTTGCTCACTAGAGATCTACGTACGTGCCTACTTTATGTGTCTGTCTGTCTGTCTATTCCGAGGATTATCTGTACTGGCCTGTGAGCGGGAATCCTAGGATTAATTTGTGAGCTCTTTATTTTTTATTTTGTCTTGACCTTTTTGTCGTTCTTTTGAACGATCTCATTTCTTCTTCTGTTTCTTCTTCTTCTTCTTCTTCTTCTTCTTCTTCTTCTTCTTCTTCTTCTTCTT
>NW_004797644.1:727643-735186 GCF_000002075.1 Aplysia californica | reverse complement strand
TCCTGGGATGTTGTATCTCTCTCAGCCCGGGTCTGTCTGCTGGGATGTTGTATCCCTCTCAGCCCGGGTCTGTCTGCTGGGATGTTGTATTTATTTCGGCCGGGGTTGACCCTGACAGGTAGGGTCAAAACCAGGCTCCTGATTGGTTAAAATTGTGTCAATTGAGGCTTAAAAACACATGTATACATTTAGATGTGAAGAGAAACAGACACAGACATATGATAGACAGAAACATACAAGACAAAGTGAGTACACACACACATACACACACATTCACACATATTCACACAAACACGTAAACACACACAAACTCGCACACGCACACGCACATGCACACAAACATGAACACATATACACACACACACCCTCACACACACACACACACACATACACATAAACACACACATACACACACAGATACACAGACACACACACACATACACACACACACACACACACACAAACAGACACACACACACACACACGCACACACACACACATACACACATACACAGGCACACAGACACACACACACACACACACATACACACACACACACACACACACACACACACAAACACACACTCACACGCATACACACACACCTACACACGCACACACACACACACGAACACACACACACACGAACACACACACACACGCACACACACGCACTCACACACATGATGACAGGATGAACATTGTCCTCTCCCTTATTCCAGAGCGCCCAGTCCCCCGATTACCCCGGGTCACGGAGGTCACTGGGGTCACGGGGGTCACGGAGGTCAGCCCAGCACCCCCCAGCCCTGGCGCTCCCCAGAGAGTCTCCAGATTGAGCTGCAGAAAGAGCTGAGCGGAGACACGTCCCAGCTGACCAGCCGGCCCTGGTTCCACGGCAGTGTGTCCAGACAAGGCGCCGAGGCTCTGCTCCGAGAAGAGGGCGACTTCCTGGTGCGGAACAGCATCTCCAAACCTGGGGACTTTGTCCTGACCTGTAAGTGGAACGGCGTCCCTCTCAGTTTTGTGATAAACGCTGTGGTGAATGAGGGCATTCAGAGCAGAATCGCGCCCGTGTCCTACCAGTTTGAGGAAGACGCGTTTTTCACCATTCAGGAGCTCATCTATTTTTATCAGCATCGCCGGAAGCCGGTGACGAAAGCGTCTGGTGCAGTGTTGAAGAACGCCATCCCCCGCTCTGTGCCTCTCTCCTACTACGCGGCACAGCTCAGAACTGGCGGGAATTTCTCCCCGGAAGGCGACTACGCGCCGGCGCACACTCAGAAACAGATCCCATTCTTCAGCCCACTCGGAAGCCCCGCAGACAGCCCGGAGATGAATCGGCGCGGCCACAAGTGGACCGGAAGTCAGCCGGTTCTGAACGTTTCCGCCGATCCCGAGGCCGATTCCCACGACTTGAACAACAGCGCCAAACAGAAGCGGAACAGCCCCTCGTTCCTGGAGCGGTCCGACAGCCTGCCGCTCATCAGCGTGACCTCTCCTGACGGACTCATCAACGCGCCATCGTCGTCCGTCCCCCGCAGCAGCCAGCAGTCCCCCACTCCCATGGTCGTCCACATGCGCTCGGGCAGCGCTCCCGTCTTGGGCCCGGAGAAGGAATCATCGTCGCGCGCGATACAAACACGGAGACAAACGGGCATCTCAACAAAGGGAAACTCGTTCATCACGCCAGATGGGAGAATCAAACCCGCGTCTTCGGAGAGCGAGCTGACGAACCCACCACCCCCCAAGCCCAGCCGCACGCCGTCGATCAAGTACAAGCAGAAGCCGGTGGTAGTGGTGAGGAAGGTGGACATCGACGACGATGACCGGGACTACTCGGACTACAGCCAGATCAAGGAGGCTCCCAGCTGGCTGCGAGCCCCCGCCCCCGGTGCGCCCTCCCCCAATAACAAGTCCTCCCCGGCCTTCCGCACAGACCAGCCGCAGCGAGGGAGGCGGGCGGCCCGACTTGTCGCCAACAGAAAACCCAACGTGGACATGGAGGACGAGAGCCCGCCCTTGCCGCCAGGACGCGGCGGTCACTTCCAGAGTCCTGGTCAAGCCCTGGGTCTGAACTCTGGATCGTCTGTGTCTTTCCCTGACCCTGACCTTGACCCTGATCCGTCCGTGATGAGGTACCGCGTGGTGGGGCGACGGCTCAGCGACCAGCGATACACCAGCTCCAGAGACCAGGAGGAAGACAACGACTACGACAACAACTTCGGCGACTCTGACCAGAAAATGTACAGGACTTTGCCCGTGAGGTCTGCTAAAGAAAAGGCGCGGCGAGCTCTGAAAGCTCAGGAGCAGAATTCTAGGTCGGCGGGGAGGGAGAGGGTCGGCGAGGGGCTGTACTCAGGCCGAGCCAGCGTCAAACTGCCGTGTGACAGAGACCTGACTAGCGACGAGGTGGAGTACATGAGGTGTCGCAACATTACAACCCCGGTCAAACTGGAAGACAGCTCAATACAGCCCGAGCATTTCTCCTGTGGTCTGCTGCCTCAAGGGCACAAAGCCTTGGACCAGTCCGTTTTATTGACCGTTAAAGCCATGTTGTTAAGCAAATCTCCCAAAACCGTAGCGCTTCATTTGACAAAGTATGATCTAGAACTGATGAAAATAACGGACGAGAAAGATTTAGGACTCGGTGTTGTGTCTGGACTCGAACTGCTGACGCTTCCGTCGGGGCAGCAGATGCGGCAGGATGTGATAGAGCGCTGGGAGTGTCTGAGAATGTTTGCCGAGCTGACCTTGTTGACCTCTCAAAGCATCACGGAGAGAGCCAAGATCCTGAGCCTGTGGATCCAGACGTGCCTGGAGCTGAAGGCCACCGTAGGGAACCTCTTCAACTTCTCCGCCCTCATGACCGCGCTGACGTCAGAGCAGATCGGGCGACTGACGGACACCTGGCTCATCCTGAGGCAGAACCACACGGCCAGCGCCTACATCTTTGACACAAAACTTCGCCCGACGTTTGTATCTCTCAACAACGGGACCAGCGACCTCCCGTTGAACAACGTCAGTATTCCCCACGTCCTGCCCATGTGCCAGATGTTGGAGCTGAGCACGGCCTTGTCACGTGACCGCCTGTACTGGGAGCACGACCTTGACCCCGTGGCCGCCGCCATTGACGTGTTTCTGGTGCACCTGGACACGGCGCGAGTCATCGCCTCTCAAGTGCGCCTGTACCAAGCCATGGCCTGCACTGTGCTGAGCATGTTGAACTTTGACCCTGAGCTGCTGGAGGTGCTGTGCCCTGAGTTTCATCTCCTCATCATGTGGGGGGAGAAGGGGTGGGGGGCCAACAGACTCGACCGGCTCAGCAAGCTGGAGCAGATTTATTCTTTGTTGTCGCAGAAATACCAGATGCCAGGCGATGATGGGACGGAGGTTTGACATGACTGCTCGATATGTTGCCGGGTGGTTGGAGGGTGCTCTCGTGTGGTTTATGCCTTCTGCTCGAGCTCGTTGTTCCTTCATTTGATCTACACTTCTGTCGGTGGAATGACAAGTGCCTGGAGAATAATAATTATGGTTTAATTATGGCGTCGGTGGCCTAGTGGTTAGGCTCTCGGACTCGCAACCGTAAGGTCGTGGATTCGAATCCCGTCAGGGGCCCGACGTTGTGTCCTTGGGAAAGGCACTTTACACGAATTTTCCTCACTTCACCCAGGTGGGAATGGGTACCCGGCTATAGACAGCAAAAGATCTTGTCAGTTTGTTAGTGTTTGAGCGCTTAATCAGCTGCTTGCACTGTATGCTTCCCGGGAAGCTGATAATGCTTCGGAGTGTTCTATGGTCTGCTGGGGGTAATAATATAGTGTAAAGTGCATAGAGCCTGCTGTTGAGCGGGGATATGCGCTATACAAATGCTTTTTATTATTATTTATTATTATTATTACTATCCTTTCAGAGGTGGATATAACATCATAAGCCTCCCCCCTACGCCCTTTTAAATAATTTCCCCCAGTTGAAAGAGATGTTAAACTGTCAAAGTAATGCCGTGCTACAGAAAGTGGGACTGAGTCAATGTGTTTGTGTGCCAGGGAGGTGAGTGGGGAGGGGGAGGAGAGGTGATGGTCAAATCCTGAGGCTGCTTGTTTTAGAGTAGAGGTCTCAAACTGCTTAAGACTTTTTTTTTAAAGCACTGGAATTTTATTTTATTTATAACTTAACAGAAATCTGTTTTATGTTTTAGTAAGGGTTTTACGACACTTGCAACGCAATAAGGTCACAAAAGTGCCGAAGATTAGAGGTGTTACAAGAGAGTAACAAGTAACATACACCAAAAAAAAAAAAAGGAAGGGAGATAAGGATGATAGATGTTGTAAAGG
The DNA here is from genome assembly GCF_000002075.1 of Aplysia californica. Lineage (NCBI taxonomy): Eukaryota > Metazoa > Mollusca > Gastropoda > Aplysiida > Aplysiidae > Aplysia > Aplysia californica. The sequence continues at coordinate 730,852 of NW_004797644.1, read as the reverse complement.
AAAGAACGAGAAAACCACACCAGAGCACCCGCCAACCACCCTTTAGCAGAGATCAAACTTGTGAATTTTCCTCGAGTAGGTGTATGTGCCAGGAGACAAAATTGGACGACATGCAGACATGGGAGCGGAGACAGAGGCGACTGTTCCCACTAAGTTTGTTTTATTTTAACACTCATGGTTATTTTTTAAGTTTTAGTAAAGAGTTTTACGGCACTTGCAACACACATAAGTCATGTATAAAAGCCAAGGATTACAGGTGTTGCAAGGCAGCTACACAGAAAGAGAAGGAGGAGAAATACGGATTACAGATATTTGAAAAGAAAGAAGGAGCAAACCATACTTGAGCACCTGCCAGCCACCCAGGCATGTTTCTAGCACCACTATGTGTGTTAAAAGTGGACCGCAGAGTTCAGAGAGTAAGGAGTTGACTCGGACCAAGGACCAAGTCTATCACCGGTCAGCTGTTCATATGTACTAGTAGGTTACTAGTCCAAGATTGAGATTATTTTTTAAAATTGCGGTTTCTTAATCTTAATCTCTACTCGTACTATGTCCAAGATTGAGAATTTTAAAAAAAATTGCAGTTTCTTAATTTTAATCTCTACTAGTACTAGATCTAGATCTAGATTCTATGGCCAAGATTGAGAATTAAAAAAAAAAAAAATTGGAGTTTTTAAATCTTAATCTCTACTAGTACTAGATTCTATGTCCAAGATTGAGAATTTAAAAAAAAATTGGAGTTTCTTAATCTTAATCTCTACTAGTACTAGATTCTATGGCCAAGATTGAGAATTTTTTTTAAAAATTGGAGTTTCTTAATCTTAATCTCTACTAGTACTAGATTCTATGTCTAAGATTGAGAATTAAAAAAAAAATTGCAGTTTCTTAATCTTAATCTCTAATAGTACTAGAGATCTAGATTCTATGGCCAAGATTGAGAATAAAATAAAAAAATTGCAGTTTCTTAATCTTAATCTCTACTAGTACTAGATCTAGATCTAGATTCTATGGCCAAGATTGAGAATTTAAAAAAAAATTGGATTTCTTAATCTTAATCTCTACTACTACTAGTACTAGATCTAGATTCTATGGCCAAGATTGAGAATTTAAAAAAAATTGGAGTTTCTTAAATCTGTGGTGTTGGTTACATGTGCTCCATAAATATTTTGTGGAAATTTTGACTCTAAATGTTGGAAAAAAGGCTTGGAAGAAAAAATTCATAACATAGAGAGGTGCATCTATTAAAAGTGAAAAAAAAAAACCCCAGTTGGTTTTGTTTTTAAATCTTTAGAAAAAAAATTCTTTCTGGGCTTAGTCCCTTTGACCTTTTTACTGTGGGTATGTGGAACTCTCCCGTGTCATGTTTTAGTTTTAGTAAGAGTTTTACGGCACTTGCAACACAATAAGGTCATGTAAGTGCCGAAGATAAGAGGTGTTACTAGAGAGTAACAAACACAAAAAAAAAGGAGGAGAGATAAGGACGATAGATGTTTGATAGGATGATAGGAAAGAAGAAGCAAACCACACCAGAGCATCATGTAGATCTATGCCAGTTTGTATCTCAGCGGTATATATAATGTATATATATATATAGGTTTTTATTACCTGCCATCTCTGTATGCCATTTGTCGTATACGTAACACTAATGCCGTACTTTTACATTGTCAGTTTGCTTAATTAACTTGCATGCTATGTTTGGTCGCTTTTTAGGGACATTCGGGCTGACAGAGATTTCGGAGGTTTCCAGAAATCTTGACCCACACCAAAGTGGGATTGCCCTACCTATAGGAGAAGTTTGGTTTCAGGAGTGTGTTTGTTTGGTTGTATAACTGATCTAGAGAAAACTCTCCTTGTCTTTTAAAGAAACTGAACAAGGGGAAAAAACTTTACCTTCAATTTTTTCAAAACAGCATTTTTTGGGAGAGCCCCCTTGTGCGTGAAAGCGACCAATTACTAACTGTTGCTATGCCAGCCTGTGTTGTATGTTGTAACAGCAGCGAGGTGCCTAACTATAACTAGAACCAAAGTTACTATCTTTGCTCTAACACCACTGGCGCCGGTAGTCGGTGAATGGTACTCTGTGTCATTCTTTGAAAAAGGTTTATCATTATATTTGATAGACTTGTTTAATTCAAATAGATCCAGATGGTTCTTCTCAAGTTTCAAGTTTTTCAGGCTCTTTCATAGATGAATAAATAAAAAAATAAATTTAAAAAATAAATAGATAAATAGATAAATAAAAATCTGGGACATTCTCCTAGCACAGAGCTGCTATTGGTGTGACTGGTGCAGTGGTGAGGCTGTCCTGTCCGAGTGTGGCATAGGTAAATGGATCCTAGTGAAGTTAATAAATAAGTTACATTTTTTAAACGTGTTTTAGTAAGTATTTTACGGCACTTGCAACACAATAAGGTCATATTCTAAGTACCGAAGATTAGAGGTGTTACAAGAGAGTAACAAACACAAAAGAGAAGGAGGGGAGAAAAAGAAAGATGATAGATTCTGATGTTTGATGACAGGAAAGAGAAGTAAACCACACCAGAGCACCCGCCAACCACCCACTTTTTAAAAACGCGGTCAGGCAAAAGAGCACAAGCTGTAGGACCTACTTTGTGTAAATATTTTAGGTGGTCGGTTGTAAATCTGTCCCCGTCGTTTTATGCAATAACAATTCTGAAATTATGCAAACTGAGCCCAAAAATGTGAAATTATGCGATTCTGTTAATTTTAACAAAGAATGATAAAGGAAAATAATCAGAAATTGTGCAAAAAATGATCAAATTTTGCTTAATTATGCGGGGTGCATAAAACCACGGGGACAGGTAAATCTGACAATGTTTTTCTGCCATATTTCATGTTTCTCTGAATTGTGATGTCACATTTTCTTCAGTCTTTCACTGGCTACCTATTACAGCTATGCAATATATACATATATTGACGTTTGTTTCCATCATGTTTCACAGATAGCAAAAAAATAAAGCACATCTTCCACTTCATATATCCAGATTTACGACTTGCTTTTTTTTTTACCTGAACCCCCCCTCTGGAATTTAGACTTAAAATTTGGACCAAGAAATGGATATTTGAATTTGTAAGTTAAAAATATGTTATATATTTAATTCACTTTAGCATTGTTCCTTTGTAAAATAAAAAAATTCCTCTTGTATTGCAAGAATGTGAGCTCTCTTGGTCTACGAAGTTGTGTGTGT
>NW_004797644.1:718732-724384 GCF_000002075.1 Aplysia californica | reverse complement strand
GGATGAGATAAAATATTGGGGATGAGATAAAATATTGGGGATGAGATAAAATATTGGGGATGAGATAAAATATTGGGGATGAGATTTTTTTTTAAAAGTCCCAGGAATAGTTGGGATTGGACTAAAAAATATTAGGGTTGGGCTTGAAAATATTTGGGATGATGTGAAAAATATTAGTGATGAGATAGAAAATACTGTTGTTGAGTTTAAAAATACTTGGTATGAGCTAGAAAATTTTAAGGTTGGGCTATAAAGTTCTGTATATCAGCTAGAAAATACCCTTAAAAATAGTTGGGATGATCTAGAAAATGCTGGGGGTTATTTAGAAAATATCAGGGTTGAGCTAGAAAATGTTGATGATGGTAAAAAAAATCCTAGGGAATACTTGAGATAAGCCAGAAAATATTGAGGATGGGCTCGAGAATACTGCCAAATTTTGGGATCATCAAGGAAATACTGGGAATGATCTAGAAAATACTGAGGAATACTTGGGGTGAGCTACAAAATACTAGGGATGGACCTAGAAAAGACTGGGGATGAGCTACAAAATACTGGGGATGAGATAAAAATATATATTGAGGATAATAAAATAGTCTGGGGAATATTGGGGATGAGATAAAAAATACTGGGGATGTGATAGAAAATATTGGGGATGAGCTAGAAAATACTGGGGATGAGATAAAAATATTGAGGATAATAGAATAGTCTGGGGAATATTGGGGATGAGATAGAAAATACTAGGGATGTGATAAAAATATTGGGGATGAGATAGAAAATACTGGGGATGTGATAAAAATATTGGGGATGAGCTAGAAAATGTTGGAAATGAACTAGAAAATGTTGGAAATGAACTAGAAAAAATATTAAGGATGACCAAAAAAACAATACTGTGGTTTAGCTAGAAAATACTTGGGATCTGCTAGATAACTTTAAAGTTGAGCTATAAAATACAGGGGATGAGCTATAAAATAGTGGGGATGTGCTAGAAAATGCTGGGGATGATCTAGAAAATACATGTGCTGAGCTAGAAAATACTGGGGATAAGCTAGAAAATATGAGGGTTGAGCTAGAAAATATTGGGGATGGAGCTAGAATATACTGGGGAGTAGTTAAAAAATACTGGAGACGAGCTAGAAAATAGGCCTATTAAGGATGAGCTAGAAAATATTAGGGATTACCTAGAAAATACTGGGGATGAACAAGAAACTCTTAATAATTGAGATTTAAAAAATATTGGGGCTGAGCTAGAAATTATTGGGGATGGGAAAAAAAGTACTGGGAATGAGCTAGAAAATGTTGGGAATAAACTAGAAAATATTGGGGTTGAGGTAAAAGATATTAGTGATGAGCGTGATTGGGCTAGAAAATAATGGGGATGAGCTAGAAAATGTTAAGGTTGAGCTATAAAATACTGGGGATGAACTAAAAAATTGTGGAGATGAGCTAGAAAATGCTGGGGATGAGCTAAAAATTACTGGGGATGAGCTAGAAAATATTAAGGTTGAGTTAGAAAATGTTGGAGATGAGCTAGAAAGTACTGGGGAATATTTGGGATCAGCCAGAAAATGTAATTTAATGTTGGTGATGGCCAAGAAAATACTGACAAATGTTGGGGGTCAGCTAGAAAATACTAGGAATGATCTAAAAAACACTGAGGAAAACTGTGGATGAGCTAGAAAATACTGGGGATGAAGCTAGAAAAGACTGGGGATGAGATACCAAAGTCTGGGGACGAGCTAGAAAATGTTGGGAATGAACAAGAAAATAATAGGGATGAACTAGAAAATATTTACAATGATTTGAAAAATATAACTTAGTTAGCTAGAAAATACTGTGGATGAGCTAGAAAATACTGTGGATGAACCAGACAATTGTGGGGATGAGCTAGAAAATACTGGGGATGGAGCTAGATAATACTGGGGAATATTGGCGATGAGCTAGAAAAGACTAGGGATGAAGCTAGAAAAGACTGGGGATGAGCTAGAAAAGACTGGGGATGAGCTAGAAAATACTGTGGAGGAACCAGACAATTGTGGGGATGAGCTAGAAAATAATAAGAGGGTTCAGCTAGAACAGATTTGGGATGAGCTAGAAAATATTAGGGTGAAGCAAGAAAATACTCTGGATGAGCTATAAAATACAATAACGTGAACCGCCTCCTAAATGCCTAAATGATCTAAATTATGTTGATGGCGGCGTAAAACACGGTGACAATTATCATCCATCTTAGTCCCCCCCCCCCCCACCCCCTCCGATGAACTGACAAGCTTCAGCGCTGTCACAAGGTAGGCCTGACTATGATGTAGTTCTGTCAGTTGACAGTTTCAGAAGTTCTTTTCTTCTTTTCTCTTAGTAGAGGTTTTACGGCGCTCGAAACTGCATAAGGCTGTCCCCATGGTTTTATGCACCCCGCATAATTTAGCCAAATTGGATCATTTTTTGCATAATTTCTGATTATTTTCCTTTATCATTCTTTGTTAAAATTTACAGAATCGCATAATTTCACATTTTTGGGCCCAGTTTGCAGAATTTTAGAACTTTTCTTGCATAAAGCTACGGGGACACATAAGGTCATATGAGCGCCAGAGGATTAGAGGTGTTACAAGATTAGAGGTGTTACAAGATTAGAGGTGTTACAAGGGAGTAACAAACATGAAAAAGGAGGTTAGATAAGGACAATAGATGTTTGATAGGAAAGGAGCAAACCACACCAGAGCACCTGCCAACCACCCACTTTTCTTCTTTTTCTTTTCATAAATTTTACAGCCCTTGCACCACGAACAGGTCACACACAAGTGTCCAAGATCAGAAGTATTACTGGAAAGTAACATGTTTGTTTTAGTAGAGGTTTTACGGCACTCGCAACTGCATAAGGTCATATGAGCGCCAGAAGATTAGAGGTGTTACAAGAGAGTACCAAACATAAAAAAGAAGAAGGGGAGATAAGGACGATAGATGTTTGATAGGAAAGAAGGAGCAAACCACACCAGAGCACCCACCAACCACTCCCACTCACAGGGAATCCATGCTGAACACAAAACTCAATTACAAAACAACACCAAATGTTTATACAAATCAACACCATGGCAATTTTTCGGCAAAATTTATTGAATTTCTGCGACTGCAAATTGCCTTCTATTTCAGTTTGAAAGAACAAAACACAAACGAGGAAAAGTCTCTCAAGGTCCAGGACATTTTGGCACTTTCTGTCCATCAGTTGAAAAAACTAACAATAAAGCTCAGAAAGTTCCAGATTCCACCATTGGCAGGCAAGAACAGCGCCCCCCCCCCCCCACACCCACCCTAAGTAAAGCTGACTAGCAAAACACATTGCTAACAGATATATATATATTGTAACTGAACAACAGTTTTGAGGAGCCCACGCTAGAAATTCCTGGAAGAAGAAATATACGTGTAACAACCACTCAAAGCACCCGCTGGTTTCTCCTGAGCTGGTGGTTGTGCCATTGGTCAACGAAGAGCAGGCAAACAATAATTTCCCTTGTAACCAACACCTACAATTTTCTCGCCTCGTGTACAGAAAGCTGGGAGAAAATCCACGCACCAAACCACAACTCACCGCCCGAAACCAAGCCAGCACGCAGGAGGGGGAAAAAAAACCCAACCTGATGTCATCTTAATCAAATTACTCTGAAGAAAAGTCATTTCTTTGTAAAAATGATTTCAATAAAATAATAATAGGCACGCTTTGAAAACTTGAAAAACTTTCGGCCCAAAAGTACACTCAACTACTGCGGGCTTTCACAATGAAGTTATGGCTAGGCTCTTCACTACCACACGCAGAAGATGTGAGTTCGATACCCACGTGGGGAGACATTTGTGTCACCACGTGCTGGAATCTGGTGCTCGTCAATGTTTTGTGTTATTGCTATCCTCTGAACGCTCATCTGTTTGCCTCGCTACAAATGAAATAAATATATCCATGAATTCAAGATATCTGCCATTGAAGGAAGTGAGGTCGCTTGGTTTCAGTGGAGAAATTAGCGAGAAAATGGCTCAAAGTCAAAGTTTGGTAACAAAGAGTCTGAAACAACTGAAAAACGACGTATTTTCTTTCAATGTTTTCTCAGTTAAATTCACCAGGAAATGTGTATTTTAGATATTAACTTAAAAGAGGTTAAGCCAAAAACCAAAATTCTATAAACATTTCCAAACTGGTGGAAAAATTGCCTGTTCTCCAATTTCGTTATTTTACAAATACGAGCGCCTGATTCCGCCACGAGGCCTCACGTTTGATGGGGCCTGTCTCCGTCTGTCTACCGGGATGTACCGTCTGTCTGCCGAGATGTATCGAGTCTCACTCAGTCTAGGCCGGCCCCTACAGGCAGGGTATATCAGCCGGCCTCCTCAACCATCCAACTAGTGACAGTGTTGGTCTGAACCATCCAACTAGTGACAGTGTTGGTCTGAACCATCCAACTAGTGAGTGTTGATCTGAACCATCCAACTAGTGACTGTGTTGACCTGAACCATCCAACCAGTGAGTGTTGATCTGAACCATCCAACTAGTGACAGAGTTGATCTGAACCATCCAACAAGTGACTGTGTTGACCTGAACCATCCAACTAGTGAGTGTTGATCTGAACCATCCAACTAGTGACAGAGTTGATCTGAACCATCCAACTAGTGACAGTGTTGACCTGAACCATCCAACTAGTGACAGTGTTGATCTGAACCATCCAACTAGTGACAGTGTTGATGTGAACCATCCAACTAGTGACTGATCTCAAAAGTTGATCTGAACCATCCAACTAGTGACAGAGTTGACCTGAACCATCCAACTAGTGACAGTGTTGATCTGAACCATCCAACTAGTGACAGAGTTGACCTGAACCATCCAACTAGTGACAGTGTTGATGGGGGTGGGAAACATAGACAAACAATATATAGATCATATATTTATTTCTATATATATATGACTTCATTAGTCTTACCACTGATGAAAAAGCACAAACATATTGGATATACCGTGCTCATCATACATCACCAGGGAAATGAAAGAATGAGCGTTGCTTTTGAAGCAATACAAGACTGAACAAACACTTTTGTGAAAAGTGTACGTTTATATATATATATGTACATGGCCAATTGTCAACGGAAACATTTTTATGAAAAATGTTATATATATATTTATAATTCACATCAGCAGAAATACCTGTAAGCAAAACAAGCAGACACAGAGAGAGAGAAGAGAACTGGCGTCTGTCCAAGGGAGAGTCCTGTGGGGAGTCTTGTTTGAATCAAACCTCCTGGCCCACACAGAGAGAGGAGACAACTCGCGTCTGTCCAAGGGAGAGTCCTGTGGGGAGTCCTGTTTGCCTCAAACCCCCTGGCCCACACAGAGAGAAGAGAGAACTGGCGTCTGTCCAAGGGAGAGTCCTGTGGGGAGTCCTGTTTGCCTCAAACCCCCTGGCCCACACAGAGAGAAGAGAGAACTGGCGTCTGTCCAAGGGAGAGTCCTGTGGGGAGTCCTGTTTGCCTCAAACTCAAACCTCCTGGCACACAATCCCGGAAGTTATTTCTTGAAGCAATATAAATCATTTGTCATTTTTGGGTACAAAAGTGAAAAAATTCAAAGTATCTGAGCTTTCTTCCAACTGACAACAACAACAGTAACACAAGTGTCAGCCC
>NW_004797644.1:702433-718632 GCF_000002075.1 Aplysia californica | reverse complement strand
AAATGGGCTGATTTATCAATGTCATGTTCATAACTGTGCCGGAACAACGTAGGGGGAACTGCTGCTTTTTCTTTCCTCATCCTTACTATCCTTTTTTCCTCCACTTCTTTTGTATGTTTGTCACACTCCTGTGACCCACTATTCTCGGGGTGCCTTGATAGTCGAAGCAGACTTTGTGCTGTTGAGGCTAAAGAGGTGAGCAGAGTAAGCCTGATTCCTCATTTAGACTTCTCAGTCGACATCCACCCCGTGGCCATCATACGACCTTTTGCAGTTGCAAGCACCGTAAAACCTTACTAAACCTAAAACCCAAGTGTCAGCGACACCACACAACAATTTACGACCTCCTGCTGCGACACTCCAACATGCAGCAGTGGATCCCTCGCTAACAGTTCTGTTACTATTCATAACGAAAAAACTCAAAGATGTCTGTATAATATTATAAAACTGCATACAAATATATAAAAGAGTGCAAAAACAGTCCCAGCAAACAGGGAGCCCGTGCGACACTTGAGGCAAAACAACCGGCTCTTTACGATGATCATCATGTCAGAAGGCAGATACCCAGATACACAATCAAGATCTTTTTTTTTTATATAGTAGAGTGTTTTACGGCGCTCGCAACTGCATAAGGTCATATGAGCGCCAAGGGGTGGGTGTCAACAGAGAAGTCCTTACAGGGAATCAGACTTACTCTGCTCACCTCTCTAGCCTCAACAGCACAAAGTCTGCTTCGGCTATCAAGGCACCCCGGAAATAGCGGGTCACAAGAGAGTGACAAACATACAAAAGAAGTAGAGGGGAAAAAAATGATAGTAAGGATAAGGAAAGAAAAAGCAGTCCACGACCTCCTGCTGCGACACTCCAACATGCAGCAGTGGATCCCTCACTAACAGTTCTGTTACTATTCATAACTAAAAAAAACCCCAAAGATGTTTTTATAATATTATATAAAACTGTTACATAAAAATATATATATATAAAAGAGTACAAAAACAGTCCCAGCAAATAAGGAGCGCGTGCGACACTTGAGGCAAAACAACCGGCTCTTTACGATGATCATCATGTCAGAAGGCAGATACCCAGATACACAATCAAGATCTTTTTTTTTTATATAGTAGAGTGTTTTACGGCGCTCGCAACTGCATAAGGTCATATGAGCGCCAAGGGGTGGGTGTCAACAGAGAAGTCCTTACAGGGAATCAGACTTACTCTGCTCACCTCTCTAGCCTCAACAGCACAAAGTCTGCTTCGGCTATCAAGGCACCCCGGAAATAGCGGGTCACAAGAGAGTGACAAACATACAAAAGAAGTAGAGGGGAAAAAAATGATAGTAAGGATAAGGAAAGAAAAAGCAGTCCACGACCTCCTGCTGCGACACTCCAACATGCAGCAGTGGATCCCTCACTAACAGTTCTGTTACTATTCATAACTAAAAAAAACCCCAAAGATGTTTTTATAATATTATATAAAACTGTTACATAAAAATATATATATATAAAAGAGTACAAAAACAGTCCCAGCAAATAAGGAGCGCGTGCGACACTTGAGGCAAAACAACCGGCTCTTTACGATGATCATCATGTCAGAAGGCAGATACTCAGATACACAATCAAGTTGGCGGGTGCTCTGGTGTGGTTTGCTCCTTCTTTGCTCTTGTAACACCTCCAATCTTCTGGCGCTCATATGACCTTTTGCAGTTGCCAGCGCTGTAAAACCTCTACTAAACTAAACACAATCAAGATCTAGGGAATTTTTCTATCAATGTGAAATGAAAACAACGATCAAAAGTGAAAAAAAAAAAATATGCCTCCTATTTCAAAAATAAAATACATTAAATAATTAGATCTATATATACATCTCTACAGCCCCCCCCCCCCCCCCAATGAAAGAACACATGCTCCGAGTGATTTACAAGTACAATAATACCTCGTAAATAGCACGTTGTGTTCAGACTAAAGATCTAGAATATTCTAATCATCTCTAGATCTAATCAAGATTTCATTTCCACTAAGAAGAGAAATAACTTGAGCCGACTTTGAATGAACCAAACAGAAAAATGATCTCTTTTAAATGACCACGCAGCACCTTCCACGTGTCCACATACAAAGATGTCCTTTTCCCCAGCAATGTGACAGCAAGAGGGGTGTGGACCATGACAAAATCTACACTTTCCAAATATGATACTTTAACAAGAAAAGCCTTTTACCTTCCAGCCCCATTCACGTACATCTTCACCAGTGCTTGTAATATAGTGTAAGGCGCATACAGCCTGCTGTTGAGCGGGGATATGCGCTATACAAATGCTATCTATTATTATTATTATTATTACCTCCCACCGTCCCAAGAGTGGATATTCTCAGTTTCAGGGGGGACCCAACTTGCGCATTTTTTGAAATGGCAGTGAACCTGATGAAACTTTGATGTTCATCATATTTGTTCATTCCCCTTTAAACATTGTTGTATATATATATATATATATATATATATATATATATATATATATATATATATATATATGTTATTGTCTAAACCTCTTTACAAAGATACTACATCACTTTAAGGAATGAAAGCCTCTTTTTCTGACACACTGTTGTACTGGCTGGGACTGGGGTTAGGGAGTGCACGAAATGGCTGGGGCTGGGGTTAGGGAGTGCACGAAATGGCTGGGGCTGGGGTTAGGGAGTGCACGAAATGGCTGGGGCTGGAAGGGTTAATATTGTACCAAGTTTGCCAGTCCAACAAGCACAACGATGTACCGGAGGGAAAAATTGCTGGGGGCAGGGGCACACAACTCACAACTTCCTAATCTCTGTTTGTTTCTGTAAGTGTTTTACGGCACTTGCAACACAATATGGTCATATATGTGCCCAAGATTAATAAGAGAGTAACCAACACAAAAAAGGAGGAGGAGAGATAAGGACGGAGGATGTTCCATAGGGTAGAAGGAGCAAACCACACCAGAGCACCCGCCAACCACCCATAACTTCCTTCACAAAACCCCCACAAGTTTGAGCTGGCTAAAAGATCCTCACAGAAACAACCCCCTTCCCACCAACAAGTAGGGAGCACGTCGCGACCTCCGAGCTTTCTTGTCCTATCTCCATTTTTTTAAACAGTGAAAACAGTTCATAACAAAGAGTTGAGTTTTAGCTAAAGTTTTGGTTTTAGTAAGTGTTTTACAGCACTTGCAACACAATAAAGTAAAAATACGTGCCGAAGATTTAGAGGGGCTACAAGAGAGTAACAAACACAAAAAAAGGAGGAGGAGAGGGAAGGACGATAGATGTTTGATAGGAAAGAAGAAGCAAACCACACCAGAGCACCCGCCAACCACCCACTAACAAAGAGTGAGCTAAAGAAGAAGTCGCATTGTCAATGTTAAAAAAAATGTGAAGCGTGCTGACAAAATGAATTACTTCTCGCAGTCCACAAATGGAGATATTGACCAAAAGTCAACACTAGGGTCAAATTTGTAGATTTTCTATTGATGTCATGTTCTTTAACTATAACACGCCCTTTATTATTTCATACTTATAAACTGAAAACTTCACCTATAAGCGTGGTGTATCAATTTCCATACGGCTCGAATCCGAGAAGTAGCTAATTTTGTCAACACGTTTCACATATGGAGACGGGACAAGAAAGCACCGAGGTCGCGACACATGTGCCAGCATTCCAACAAGATAGCCTCTTCAAGCTCCCTGATAAAAAAGGGAAATAAATCAAATTGAAGAAATGAACACAGCCTATCCACAGTGAACGTGCTCCCAGTGTGGGAGCTAGCGCCATCACATCACATTTCACCAAAATCTGACAGACTGGACGGTTTCTTTCTGCACCGATAGCTTGGACAAACCACAGAGAGCCAAACAAAAATATATCACGCAAATCCATGCAAAAAAACAAAAACAATAACAAAGTGTGACCGAATAAATAAATGAAGAGCACACCGGAAAAACGACGGTAGTCACAAACTGGAAATTGTGAGGGTGTCAAATTTTAAAAGCTTGTGGACTCGTAACTTCATATTTGTTTGACTGGTGGTTTATTGTTAAGTGTTGTTGAATGGGAAATCTAACAACAATAATCAACCAACAGTTGAACAGAAATACAGTTATGAGTCAACCAGCGTTCAAAATTGGTACCCTCGCAAGTTTCCGTTTGTGACTACGCCCTTTATCCCTCTGTGCTCTTCAAATGTGTCAGACAAGGCCTAGTGAGACAAAGCCTTCTCTCGGAGACAACTACGGCCAATCACTGACATCGTAACAAAGTGGTCCACTTCTCAAGAAAAAAAAAAGTACTTAGTAGGAGAGACCGAGCCAAACATCCCAATCTCTATTTCTTTCTCAACTTCAATCGTTTCACAAAATTTAGCGCACATCCTCTGCTCTTTCTGAATAAAAACAAGGTCTACACATCGCTGTGCAGAACCGCGTGTCTCACGACCGTCGGACATGCCAGATTGGTCATCTGCCCTCGTCATAGACAGATCCTATTCTTTGAGTTGATCCACTGCTGTACCGATCCCTCCACCAGTAAATGTCTCAAGCTGCTAGGACCGGCCACCACCACCACTAGCTTTAAGCGTGTTCCTTGGGGCATCTTTAACTCACACACCACTTGAATGTTAATGACATTTAAAAAACATGTTTTCAAAAAGGGACAAATACAAGTCTCTTATTATGTAAGAGCTAAACAGTTTCTAAAATGTAACAAAATGACAACTTAAAACGTAGTCACTTACTTCTCTCCAACATGGAAAGAATTCATGTCATGCCACTCGTCCACAGTCACAAGATAGAGAGAAGATACACGGATGCTTAAAACGCAGAGGTATAAAATTGTCACATATATATATATATTCTCCACACACGTAGAAATACTGGACAAATCAATTTGATCAAACGAGCTTTCCCTTTCATCATAAAACCAAACTGTTGTGGCTTTGAGAATCCTCTGGCCCACCCACACAGGGAACTGTTGTCACATCCATGACAACACAGCAGCAAATTAGCTCCATAACAACAACACGTGTTCTGTCTTACACGGTCACAAACAACAACAACACGTGTTCTGAGTTTAACGGTCACAACAACACGTGTTCTGTGTTACACTGTCACAACAACACGCGTTCTGTTTCCCACAGCCCCGGACTACACCATGTGTCATTTCTGCACGTCTGTAGAAGAAAAACAAAAAAACCAAGGTCAAGCCATAAGTCTTTACAGAGTCTAGATAGGGTAAATCATCGACAGCAAGTTTCAGGATGAACATAAAATTTCTTCTGTAACACTTAGCCACATCATCTCTTTTGACAACCAAATTTCTTTGGATTTTCCCCAAAATATGATGGCAAAGTGTTAAAAACAATTTTGAGGGGGAAAAAAATTGAAAAAAAAAGAGATGAAGAGAAAATTGGTCGCTTTGAAGCACAAGGGGGCTATCCCGAAAAATGTTGTTTTGAGAAAATCGAAGGTAAAGTTTTTGCCCCTTGTTCAGTTTCTTTAAAAGACTAGGAGAATTTTCTCTATAACCAATCAAATAAACACCAATGAAGCCAAATTCCTCCTATAGGTAGGGCAATGCCCACTTTTGGTGTAGGCCAAGATTTCAGGAAACCCCGAAATCTGGGTTAGCCCGCTTGTCCTTAAAAGCGACCAATTGGGAGAAAAAAAAATCAGAAAGAGAAAATGAGATTAAAAGAAATGTAGCCCTTGCGGAACAGATCTCTGGGGGGTGAGAACATCTGATGGTGAGGTCACAAGAGCAAACTACCCAAAAGTAAACCCAACAACAGTTTTCCTACAGAAATGCACAAAGTCAACAACAGTTTTCCTACAGAAATGCACAAAGTCAACAACAGTTTTCCTACAGAAATGCACAAAGTCAACAACAGTTTTCCTACAGAAATGCACAAAGTCAACCCTTCTCTTGGTTTTAGTTTTAGTAAGGTTTTACAGCGCTTGCAACTGCATAAGGTCATATGAGCGCCAAGGGGTGGACGTCAACAGAGAAGTCCAAACAGGGAAACAGGCTTACTCTGCTCACCTCTCTAGCCTCAACAGCACAAAGTCTTCTCTTTGGCCTGTGATTTTCTATGCTAGGATTACTTCAAGTACATGTAGGCCCTACACTATGTCTAGTTTTAGTAAGAGTTTTACGGCACTTACAACATAATAAGGTCATATAAGTGCCGAAGATTAGCTAGAGATGTTACAAGAGAGTAAAAAACATTTAAAAAAGGAGGAGAGATTTAAGGACGACAGATGTTTGATACAAAGTAAGGAGCAAGCCACACCAGGGAACCCACCAATTTCTGCCACCTGCAGGTGCAATAATAATCACATAACAAGAATAGTATCTATGCAGAACATATCCACAGGCTACAGTATTCTCTATGAGCTTTACAACTGCATTTTGAGCCACAGTTGTTGGGGAACAAAGTGACTTAGTTAAGACAAACTGATACAAACTGCTGAACAAAGTACGGGTGACATTGATTCACCTGTAAAAGAGATATTTGAGGATAAGTAATCTCCGCTTCCTGGGAAGCATACAGTGCAAGCAGTAGATTAAGTGCTCAAACACTTGCACAGTGGACAGCCACCGGAACAATCAGTATGGATACCTTGCGGGCTTTGGTGCTGGGGGGAACTGAGCACTTATGGACCTGTCCGGTGTGCAATGACGTTGTTGCCCAGGACAGGTAATACAGGTAACACTTGCACAGTATGCTTCCCGGGAAGCCAAGAATATTTCTAAGGTGGGCTCTAGTCTGCTGGGATAGTACAAAGATTGTACAGTGCAAAAAGCTGGCTGTAGAGCGGGGGTATGCGTTATGTAAATGCTATTTGTGAAGCGTGTTGACAAAATTAGCTACTTCTCGGATTCGAGCCGTATGGAAATTGATACACCACGCTTATAGGCGAAGTTTTCACAGTTTATAAGTATGAAATAATAAAGGGCATGTTATAGTTAAAGAACATGACATTAATAGAAAATCTACAAATTTGACCCTAGTGTTGACTTTTGGTCAATATCTCCATTTGTGGACTGCGAGAAGTAACTCATTTATATGATTTTGTCAGCACGCTTCACATTTATTCCTAATTCTTGGACTGCCGATCCGAGCACTCACTGTGTCGTGACCTGTAGAAGTCTTCCAACACGCTCTCTGCGGCCTTCTGAGGCGACACCAGACTCTCAGCGCTGCTCATCAGCTGCACGTACGCACGCACGCAGGAAAAATAACACACGTTTGAGTATGGAACAGCACATCAGTAGTGCAAAGCTCATTGAAACACATGGACAGAAATGACATTCATTCAGATGCAGGGAGGAAAATGCCACGAGTTTTTTGGTTAGTTTTAGTAGAGGTTTTACGGCGCTCGCAACTGCATTAGGTCATATGAGCGCCAGAAGATTAGAGTCGTTACAAGAGAGTAACAAACATAAAAGAGAAGAAGGGGAAATAAGGACGATAGATGTTTGATAGGAAAGAAGAAGCAAACCACACCGGAGCACCTGCCAACCACCCACGCCATAAGTTTGAGTACGGAAAAACGTGTTTACACAGATGGATAGAAATGAAAGAGGGAAAGAAATCTTGCCTTTTTTAAAATCATGTCTTCCCTTTTCTCTTTCCTTGTCTAATCTTATAATGTTCTCTTTCATTTGACCTCCTCCTGTCTTTCCTTCAGTCCTATCTTACCCTGGCTTGTCTTTCATCCTGTCTATTTTCATTGAAAAAGTCTTCTTTTATTTTAACCCCTTTGTTGCTTAATGACATACCGGGAGCATCAGGAAAATGTGCAACTTTTAGCTTTGTTCCTTACAAGGGACATTACAGAAGTTAGCAAAAAGCGTCACTCCTCTACGCCTATACGCTGGGATGTAAACAGGTTTGGAAAAAAAAAAGCCGGAAAATATACTGAAATAAGAATACAGTGAGACGAAATTATATTTGTTTCTTTCCCTCTGTTACAACAAATAATCTCTATTTAGTATACATTGTATATATATAATATGTATCGTTTATAGTAGACTTTTGTTAAAAGCTGGGGCCCAAATGGTAAGTCGGACGGAAAAAACGGAAAAAGCCGGAAGATTTTCATCCCTGTATACGACATTACACGTACGGCACGCTAATCAGCTGTCTCTCATTCTTTTGTAGGAAGATTTCGCCACCAGCACAGCATGGATTTGTATCAGGAATTTAAACAAATATACATATTATATCCGTAGCAAGTTTGCAAGTAGTAGTTTACTGCTAGGCTGATCAGCCATCAAGAAACATAGGTCTAGTCTCGCAGACAACTGCGCGCTCTCGCAAAACATAAACACCAAAATGACCTTTAAAAGGCACAAAATGTCCTTTTTTGACTTAGATTTGCAAGTTCGATGAAATTATGGGAAAGATGGGGAACATAGGGAACGAGGAAAAAACCACTATTGAAGATCCGAGGTCCGGAATATGTCACGAACAAGCTTGATCGAGACGGTCAGTCTCTCAACACTGAGATATAAGACTACTGTCCTCGCTAACAAGCTCAGCTGAAAATTACTGACAGTAGGAATGTACACCCCCTGGACAAGAAGGGCTTAACACCGGTATGCCAAATGATTTTTTTTTTTAAACACCTGAAAATGAGTGGAGTACCACATCTCACCTAAACACGAACCTTGTAAAGCTTTTAAATGAGCAAACAAAACATATTCTCTAGACATGAAAGCCGACAATGAAAAATTCAGACGGATTAAAAAACCCGGGAAAAAAGGAAAAAAAGAAACATTTGGCATCGCTGTCAACATGTCTTAAATGTTGCACTACTTTAAATGATCTCAGAGTGTCTCATCCTTTCTCTCGTCCTGATTCATCTTATTTCTCCCCATCTGTTAGCGTGTCCTATCTCATCTAAGATGGAATATCTCATCTCATGTCGCGACAATATAACACACGTACTGACTCACGCACGGTAAAGCACTCAGTCACATGTAACTCACGTAGCGACTCACCCACGTAGCGACTCACCCACGTAGCGACTCACTCGCGTACTGACTTACTCACCGAAAAGCACTCAGTCACATGACCACGTCCCATCAGCGAGTTCACGTTCTGACCCCTGTCATAGGCCAGCGGAGCCATCAGCGCGGTGGATGACGACCTTGGATAGTCCGGGCTCGACCTCGACGGGGAATACATCACAGACTCCTGGATTATCTTCCCAACAGGCTCCGGCATCTTGCCAGTTTTCTGAAAAAGAAAAAATAATAATGTGAAAAACACGCACTCCCGGACAATACAAATACAAACTTAGGTGCTTTACAACACCTTCATCTCCACACAAAACACAAATGAATGTCCATCTGTCAGTCCATCCGTCGACTGATCCGTTGATCGATCCATCCATCCATTCATAGAGAAGACAATAAACATTCTCATTTCTCATCATTGTCCCCACCAACCTACCATAGAAATCTCCAGCTGCACAGTCTGCCCTTATGACAACGTTTGTTTGTTTGTTTGTTTCAGTAGAGGTTTTACGGCGCTCCCAACTGCATGAGGTCATATATATGAGCGCCAAGAGGTGCATGTCAACAGAGAAGTCCATACAAGGAATCAGACTTACTCTGCTCACCTCTCTAGCTTCAACAGCACAAAGTCTGCTTCGACTATCAAGGCACCCCAGAAATAGCAGGTCACAAGAGTGTGACAAACATTCAACAGAAGTAGAGGAAAATGACGATAGTAAGGATTAGGAATGAAAAAGCAGCAGTTCCCTGTTGTAGATCAGGCACAGTTATGAGCATGACATTGATGAATAAACCCATTTACAATTCTTCTGTGCATAAGAACATGGTTAATATCCCCCCTTTGGGAATGGCCTAAAGACAGTTCAGTGAGTAGCATCGCCCTGGGGGGTGAAAGACAATGTGCAATAGAGAAGACAACAAATATTCTCATCATTGTTCCCACCAACCTACCATAGAAATTTCCAGCTCCACAGCCCGCCCCAAAGACTTACTCTTACTTACTACCCGTTACGCCATCTGTCGTTTAGGGCAGCAACAAAGGATCTCCAGCTCTGTCTGTTTTGGGCCATCTTGGTCAACGCCCCTCACGAATGATTCCAGGACTTCATTTCAGACTCTACTGTGCGTCTTCAGGTCACTTTGGGTCTGCCCCTCTTGCGATGCCCTTCGGGTGTCCAGTGGAGGGCAGTCTTCACAATAGAGTCTGGTTCTCTTCTCAGAACATGGCCCCAAAGACAATATACAACAAATATTCTCACCATTGTCCCTACCAACCTACCATAGAAATCTCCAGCTCCACAGCCTGCAGCTCATAAGCCAGCCTCTCGTTGTTGGTCACAGCCTCAGCGGCGCCGGCCTTGAGCATCGCGATGTTCTGATAGGACGGGCACGGGCTTTGTCTGGCACGCACCAGGGAAGGAAGGAAGGAAGGAAGGAAGGAAGGAAGGAAGGAAGAGAAAATGAGAAAATGTACATTTCAGGGGGGGGGGGGGGGGATCTCCAAGGGAAGGAAAAGAAAAAAAAAAAGAGTGAAAATGAAACAACTCTCAGTTATTTTCCCTCTCAAGTTATAGAACAAAAGAAGGAGGAAAGGAAAAAGAAGATAAATTAATTTGAAAAAGGAAACAACTGTTAGTTACTTTCCCTCTCAAGTTATTGAACTAAGGAAGGAAGGAAGGAAAAGGAAAGAAACTAAGTGAAAAAGAATCAACTGTCCGTTATTTTCCCTCTCAAGTTAGTGAACAAATGAAGGAAGGAAGGAAGGAAGGAAAAGGAAAACATTTTTTCCAGAAACAACTGAAATCATTTGGCCTCCGATCAAATCATTTGGCCTCTGATCAAATCATTTGGCCTCTGAAGTCGTTGAAAGGAAATGAGGCAACAAGTCAATGTTAGTGATTCGTTTTTTCAAACAGTCCAGCTCAACCTTGAGGAAATCTCATTGGACCAACAAGACGGCAAATGTTTTTTCCTGGCCAGCTGTGGCTAGCTGAACACCAGGGGTTAACTTGTACATCCCAAACGTTCTATTCACAAGCCACTTAGTTTTAGTAAGAGTTTTACGGCACTTGCAGGGCAATTAGGTCATATAAGTGCCGAAGATAAGAGGTGTTACAAAAGAGTAACTGACACAAAAAAGAAAGAGGAGAGATCAGGGTGATAGATGTTTGATAGGAAAGAAGGAGCAAACTACACCAGAGCACCCTCCAACCACCCCCTGATAGAGGTTTGATAGGACAAGAAGCAGACCACACCAGAACACCCACAAACTGCCCACTGATAGATGATTGATAGGAAAGAAAGAGCAAACCACACCAGAGCACCCTCCAACCACCCACCAAGTCACTTACTGCCAGACAGATGGTTATGGCTAGCTGAACATAGAAGTGTTAACTTATAATAATAATAATAATAATAATAAAAGGCATTTGTACAGCGCATGTCCCCACTCGAAAGCAAGCTCCATGCGCTTTACACTATATTATTACCCCAGCAGACCATAGAACACTCAGAAACATTCTCAGCTTCCCGAGAAGCATACTGTGCAAGCAGCTGGTTAAGCGCTCAAACACTAACAGACTGACAAGATCTTTCACTGTCTATGACCAGGTACCCATTCCCACCTGGGTGAAATGAGGAAAATTCAAGTAAAGTGTCTTTCCCAAGGACACAGCGTCGGGTCCGCGGCCCGAACCCCAGAACCCGCAACCTCACGATTACGAGTCCGGTAGCCTAACCACTAGGCCACCGACACCACTGCCAGATAGATGGTTCTATTCACAAGCCACTTACTGTCACATAGATGGTTCTATTCACAAGCCACTTACTGCCAGATAGATGGTTCTATTCACAAGCCACTTACTGCCAGATAGATGGTTCTATTCACAAGCCACTTACTGCCAGATAGACGGTTCTATTCACAAGCCACTTACTGCCAGATAGATGGTTTTTCCGACGGCGTCGGTTTCACCGAGGGCTCAGCGTCCAGCACGTTGAGCCGGTTGAACCGACTGGGCCGCTGCGTGGACGAGGACAGAGGTCGCTCCAGGGGGGTCACGGCCAACACTGGGGTCATCTTTTTGCAGGACTGGAACAACCAGCAGAAACGGGTCATGTGATGTCGTCAACAGCCACAACGGTGGTTTGTTACGTTTTTGTAAGAGTTTTACGGCACTTGCAACACAATTAGGTCATACTGGTGCCGAAGATTAGAGGTGTTACTAGATAGTTTTAGTAAGAGTTTTACGACACTTGCAACAAAATAAGGTCATATAAGTGTTAAAGATTAGAGGTGTTACAAGAGAGTAACAAACAAAAAAGAAGGAGGAGAGATAAAGACAATAGTAGTATGATAGGAAAGAAGAAGCGAAGCACACAGGAGCACCCGCCAACCGCCAGGGGAGAGATGAGGACGATAGACGTTGGATATAACAGAAGGAGTACACCACACCAGAGCACCCGCCAAACACCCACTAGACAGAGAATAACATACAAAGAAAAGTTGTGGGAGAGATGAGGTTTTTAGTTTTAGTAAGAGTTTTATGGCACTTGCCACACAATAAGGTCATATAAGTGACCAAGAGTAGAAGTGTTACAAGAGAGTAACAAACACAAAAAAGGAGGACAGATGAGGACGATAGATGTTTGATAGGAAAGAAGGAGTACACCACACCAGAGCACCCACCAACCACCAGCGGAGAGATGAGGACGATAGACGTTGGACATGTTTAGTTTTAGTAGAGGATTTACGGCGCTCACAACTGCATAAGGTCATGTGAGCGCCAGAAGATTAGAGGTGTTACAAGAGGGTAACAAACATAAAAAAGAAGAAGTGGAGATAAGAATGACAGATGTTGTTTTTTTTGTATGACCTAACAGAAGTGAGTACATCCCAGGAGTTGTCTCCCCACTCACGTCTGCCGTGACTTGCACGGGCGCCACGTTGTCCGTCTTGGCTTTGGCCATGCGGGAAATGGGGCCAAACTTGGACACAGACGTGTGCTCCAATGGGATGAAGTTCTCGTCTCCGTCATCGCCGGGGAATCTGGGCCAGGGAGGAAAAAGGAACAGATGGAGACACAGTGGCCAGGGAGGAAAGAGGAACAGATGGAGACACAGTGGCCAGGGAGGAAAGAGGAACAGATGGAGACACAGTGGCCAGGGAGGAAAGAGGAACAGATGGAGACACAGTGGCCAGGGAGGAAAGAGGAACAGATGGAGACACAGTGGCCAGGGAGGAAAGAGGAACAGATGGAGACACAGTGGCCAGGGAGGAAGGAGGAACAGATGGAGACACAGTGGCCAGGGAGGAAAGAGGAACAGATGAAGAAAGAGAAACAGATGAAGAAAAAGGAACGGATGAAGAAAAAGGAACGGATGAAGAAAGAGGAACGGATGAAGAAAAAGGAACGGATGAAGAAAGAGGAACAGATGAAGAAAGAGAAACAGATGAAGAAAAAGGAACGGATGAAGAAAAAGGAACGGATGAAGAAAGAGGAACGGATGAAGAAAAAGGAACGGATGAAGAAAGAGGAACAGATGAAGAAAGAGGAACAGATGAAGAAAAAGGAACGGATGAAGAAAGAGGAACAGATGAAGAAAAAGGAACGGATGAAGAAAGAGAAACAGATGAAGAAAAAGGAACGGATGAAGAAAAAGGAACGGATGAAGAAAGAGGAACAGATGAAGAAAGAGGAACGGATGAAGAAAAAGGAGCAGATGAAGAAAAAAGAACGGATGAAGAAAAAGGAGCAAATGAAGAAAAAGGAACGGATGAAGAAAAAGGAGCAGATGAAGAAAAAGGAGCAGATGAAGACACGGGGGAGAAAGAAAAAAAGGAACAAATGAAGAAATAGGGGTGAGGAAGAAAAATGGAACAGATGAAGAAAAAAAGGAACAGATGAAGAAATAGGGGTGACAGTTGGATATGACATAAAAATCCTGAACTGTTCAGATCCTGTAGACACGCACATAGATTGTCCAAGGACTCCAAATGTACAATTCCTATTGTGCAATATATCTTGTAGAAAGACTACCTTTACTTGTACCTATATCGCAACCTCAGTGCTTTCCTGTCGTATCTCCATTTTTTTGTTTTAGTAAGAGTCATACAAATGCCGAAGATTAGAGGTGTTACAAGAGAGTAACAAACACAAAAAAAAGAGGAGAAGAGATCAGGACGATAGATGTTTGATAGGAAAGAAGGAGCAAACCCCACCAGAGCACCCGCCAAACACCCACTATGTAGAAATAGGCATAGTTTGTTCAAGGACTCAAAATTTACAATTCATGTCATTTTATATATCTTTCACCAAGGCAACCTTTATATGTACCTGTATGCATTAAAATGCAAAATCCAGATTTCTAGATTTATTAGGAAAATCATCAGCTCTGAATGCCAAAGTAGTGCACAACTGCTTTACCTGTTGGCTTGTATACATGGGAGTTCAGAACTACTGGAAATTCTTTTTTGTGTATTCTGCTACATCTTTTAGTTTTAGTAAGAGTGTTCCAGCATTTGCAATACAATGCCGTCATATAAGTGCCGAAGAATAGACCTGTCACAAGAGAGTAACAAACACAAAAAAAAAAGGAGGAGGAGAGATAAGGACGATAGATGCTTTATAGGAAAGAAGGAGCAAACCACACCAGAGCACCCGCCAACCACCCACATTCTGCTAGTAGATCTCAGAGGTAGTTGACTAGTGGTTCTTCAACCTATGGTGCAACTGATTTTTTCCCCACTCGGTCAGACCTCTAGCCACCAAACTAGGGTACTGTAAATGTGAGCGCTCCCCGATACTCACTGGCTAAACTCAGATTCAGTGAAGGCGTCGTGCGAGAAGTGGGGTCGGTACAGCTGGTCTG
Organism: Aplysia californica; assembly: GCF_000002075.1. NCBI lineage: Eukaryota > Metazoa > Mollusca > Gastropoda > Aplysiida > Aplysiidae > Aplysia > Aplysia californica. The sequence continues at coordinate 703,725 of NW_004797644.1, read as the reverse complement.
ACGAGGCCTCGAGGGAGCTGTACAGCTTACGACCCCCAGCCTGTTCCGAGAGGGGGGGGGGGATGGAGGTAAAATAACATTAGAAAAGACAAAGATAGAATATATCATTCAGTAGAAGCAACAAAACAGACAAAAAAGGAGGGGAGATAGAGACAATAGATTTTTTATAGGACAGAAGGAGCAAACCACACCAGAGCACCTGCTAACCACATACAGTTAATGTTTTCAGTTTTAGTAGAGGTTTTTAGTTTAATTTTAGTAGAGGTTTTACGGCGCTCTCAACTGCATATGGTCATATGAGCGCCAGAAGAATAGAGGTGTTACAAGAGAGTAGCAAACATAAAAAAAGAAGAAGGGGAGATAAGGACGACAAATGTTCGATAGGAAAGAAGAAACAGTTTTACGGTACTAGCAACAGCATAAGGTCATATGAGCGCCAAGGGGTGGATGTCAACAAGGAAGTCCATACAGGGAATTAGGCTTACTCTGCTCACCTCTCTAGCCTCAACAGCACAAAGTCTGCTTCGACTATCAAGGCACCCCGGAAATAGCAGTTCAAAAGAGAGTGACAAACATACAAAAGAAGTAGAGGGAAAATGACGATAGTATGGATGAAGAAAGAAAAAGCAGCAGTCGCCCAATTTGTTCTGGCACAGTATGAGCATGACATTGATAAATCAGCCCATTTACAATTCTACTGCACATGAACGAGAAATGCCCCCCCCCCCCCTTTGGGAATGGCCTAAAGAAAACTTCAGTCAGTGGCACTGCCCTGAGGGGTGACAGTTAATGTTTGTGTTGGTGGAAACGAGACTTGAAGAGAAAAGATCACAAGAAAACACACAAAGACAACTGACTCACCGTGTGTTCAACGAGACAAAGACGACAACTTAGACTCACCGTGTGTTCAACGAGACAAAGACGACAACTGACTCACCCTGTGTTCAACGAGACAAAGACGACAACTGACACATCGTGTGTTCAACGATACAAAGACAACAACTGACTCACCGTGGGTTCAACGAGACAGACAAAGACCACAACTGAGACTCACCGTGTGTTCAACGAGACAAAGACGACAACTGACTCACTGTGTGTTCAACGAGACAGACAAAGACGACAACTGACACCTCGTGTGTTCAACGAGACAAAGACGACAACTGAGACTCACCGTGTGTTCAACGAGACAAAGACGACAACGGAGACTCATCGTGCGTTCAACGAGACAAAGACGACAACGGAGACTCACCGTGTGTTCAACGAGACAAAGACGACAACTGACACATCGTGTG
>NW_004797644.1:700607-701978 GCF_000002075.1 Aplysia californica | reverse complement strand
GGGGGAGAAAATGAAAGAGAGAGAGAGAGAGTGAGAGAGAGAAAGAGAGAAAGGAGAGGAGAGATAAAGAAAGAGATAAAAGTATACATAATATAGGCATACGTCGTCCATAACACACGGTTGGTGACCTCTGACGAAGTCTTTAGCGATTCGAAAGCAACTCTTCTCTCCTGCAGCGAAATGGAATAGGAAGTGAAAGAAAATTAAAGATCACCTCCCGGGGGGGGAGCAGTCTGGAGTGTAGAATGGTGCAGTGTTGGGAAAGTAAGACAGACAGACAGAAACGACAGAAGGATAGGAAAGAAGCAGGGTCTGCCATTGGTGCCATGCGACCAGCCACAGGGAGAAGTTTGTTTGTTTAAGTAGAGGTTTTACGGCGCTCGCAACTGCATAAGGTCATATGAGCACCAGAAGATTAGAGGTGTTACAAGAGAGTAACAAACATAAAAAAAAGAATGAAGGGAGATAAGGAAGATAGACGTTTGATAGGAAAGAAGAAGCAAACCACACCAGAGCACCCGCCAACGACCCACTCAGGGAGATGAGCACAAAGCAGATGTGGTCAGGAAAACACTGGTAACCCGAAGGAAGGAACGGAGGTAGACACAGAGGGGGGAAAGGAAGAAGAGGTTTCGTTTTTTTTAGTAAGTGTTTTACGGCACTTGCAACACAATAAGGTCATATAAGTGTCAAAGAATAGAGCTGTTACAAGAGAGTAACAAACAAAAAAAAAGGAGGAGAGATTAGGACAATAGATGTTTGACAGGAAAGCAGGAGCAAACCACACCAGAGCACCCGCTAACCACCCACAGGAAGAAGAGGAGGAGGAGGAGGAGGAGATGGTCAAGGAGGAGGGGGAGGTAAAGGAGGAGGAGGAGGAGGCGAACAAAGAAAGAGGAGGTTGCAGCGCAGGAGATGATGGTAAAGGAGGAGGGGGATAAGGTGAAGTGAAGGAAGAGGAGGAGGAGGAGGAGGAGGAGACAGTAAAGGAGGAGGAGGAGTCGAGCCAAGAAAGAAGACGCTGCAACGCAGGAGAAGAGCAGAACGTACAGAGCTCGTCCAGCGACTGCGTGGATCGCGTGGCCACAAACATGTCCGACACCAGCTTCGGCATGGCCTCCCTCATCCTCTTGTTGTTGCCTAGCACCGTCTTGAGGCCGTCCAGACCCCCGCGGAAACCGTCGGCCCGGTAGGCCACGCCCGTGTATCCCATGAACATGGGCTCCTCTTGCATGTGGCAGATGATCTCTTTCTTACGGCTGTTCAAATCCTCCAAGCTCTCCTCCTGTCAGCAAAGAGAGAGAGAGAGAGAGAATGGAGAGTGAGGGAAACGTTAGTCACACGGAGAGAGAGAGAGAGAGAGAGAGAGAG
>NW_004797644.1:691323-698525 GCF_000002075.1 Aplysia californica | reverse complement strand
GAAAGAGAGAGAGAGAGAGAGAGAGAGAGAGAGAGAGAGAGAGAGAGAGAGGAGAGCGTGGACAGTGACATGCTCCAGGCCGTGACAGGAACAGGAAGTGAAGCAAGACGAGAGTAGATGCCACAGCGACCCCAGGGAACCCAAAGAATCAGAGCACGCCGTCGTTTGTCATAGTGAGCCGGCGAGTTAAGCCGGCGAGTCACTCAAACGTTGACAGGACACAAAGAGAGAGCACAGTCGATTAAACATCAGTGGAAGTGGAAGCATCGCTGGTTTGTGATTTGCCTACACCCCACCCCCTCCTCCTCAAGCAACACAATACTCCAAACTGGACAGGCAATGTACTAAATGGCGTCCTCACTGTGCACTCTCCGAGTCTTCTATACAAAATGATGGGACTGAAAATAGATTTTTACCTGCACCAAATCTTTGATTTCCACCTGGGAAAATAACAGTGGTTAGCTTCAACAACAGCATTGACTCATAGGCAGATCACAGGAAGAACATGTCCATTGTACAGGCCCACTCACCTAGCTAGCCTAGAAATAGCACTGACTTGGGGAAATCATCATTTTAAACACGTCTGTTGTATAGAAAAAAACCCAGCCCGAATCCAAATGCAGTCTTTCCCAACAACTGTCCTTCAGCAGTCATGAGACCATTTCCAATCTCAAGCTTTGGGACAAGATCTCACCTTTTCAAAGAGCCTTCCAAAGTGATTCCACAAAACAAGGTTGACATTATATCCTATTTCTAAAAAGTAGCAATTTGATGGCTAGATTACCGACCAGCAAACAGTTTTCTGGATTAAATAAATCATTCAATCCCAAGTGGCCATTTCTAGGTGGTGCCACCCCCCCAAACACACACTTTTAAACAGTAGTTTGTTTGGGGGTTTTTTGTTTGATATTGACGCCATCTGATTAGTAGAAAAATGTGCGTATGATAGTGTCCAATAGTGTATTACGTACATCATTGTTCTAACATGTAACTGTAACAGAGATAGACATTCAAGATAATTAGAGACGTTTGTGAAGGTTGTCGTTAATCCTGAGACATTTACCACACAGACAGAGTCCAATGTCTGGCTTGTGGAACTGTGAAATGTCCAACAAGACCACACTCCGACTCATCTCCTTTTAGTTTCAGTAAGAGTTTTACGGCACTTGCAACACAATAAGGTCATATAAGTGCCGAAGAATAGATAACGTGTTACATGAGAGTAATAAACACAAAAATAGAAGGATCCGACTCATCTCCTTTTAGTTTCAGTAAGAGTTTTACGGCACTTGCAACACAATAAGGTCATATAAGTGCCGAAGAATAGATAACGTGTTACATGAGAGTAATAAACACAAAAAAGAAGAAGGGGAGATCAGGACGACAGATGTTTGATAGGAAAGAAGGAGCAAGCCACAACAGAGCACCCACCACCCACACTCCGACTCATCTAGTCAAACACACAGGAAATATATATATATATATATATATATATATATATAAATATACTTCATTTCAACAAATCAGTCGTGTTAGGACAGGGGATTTCATACATGAAGCAGACAACAATGAAATGTTTCATACACTTGGGATCTTTGGCTTCTTGGCTTTGGAACATCTTGGAACATCAGGACCGTGGACGAGCATCTGTCTGGAGATAATCTTGATCGTCTTCCCCGCGTCTGTCATTCTGTTCCGTGAGGGAACTCTGGACTTGACAGCTAGGTATCAACTCATGACACCGCCACATCATCACACAACCATAGGCTTAAGCTTTAGTTTTAGTAAGAGTTTTATGGCACTTGCAACACAATAAGGTCATATAAGTGCCAAAGATTAGAGGTGTTACAAGAGAGTAACAAACATAAAAAAGAAGGAGGTGAGATAGAGACAATAGATTTTTTTATAGGAAAGAAGGAGCAAACCACACACGAGCACCCACCAACCACCCACACCCATGGTCTACATGAGCTTGGTTTTTTGCTGGGAGGTTTTTTGTTTTTGTTTTTTAAAGTTTCTTATGAAAAGCCACTAAGTTCAGCTTCAATTTAACTTTTAACATTAAAAACCTGAGTTTAATTAAAGGACTCTTTGATTTCTTTATCCTTGGGAAGTACGGAAATTAAAGTAATGATTTCTTACTGAGAGAGGGAGAGAGACAGAGACAGAGACAGAGAAAGCAAAAGGTTTTAAATAGCAAAAGAATTTTTTTTTTTAAACCAAGGAAGGAAAGTAATCAGTCATTTGTTTTGCGAGGACAGTCTTTTCCAAAACTGCACACACCAACAACACATGATGACACACCAACGACACATGATGACACACACGATGACGCACAACAACATGAGAGACACCACACATACATCACAGTTTTATTTACACACCGTGTTACACACACATTTACATACGCCTGTACACATATTTACATACGCCTGTACACATATTTACACAACAAGACTTTGAAGGAAGAGTGACACAGCATACTTACCAACCTCAACATTGTTCACAAACAGCGCATTTCCAGGTGTGAGTATATAAAAGCCATATTGTCAGTTTTACTTTTAGTAAGAGTTTTACGGCACTTGCAACACAATAATGTCATATAAGTGCCGAAGACTAGAGGCGTTACAAGAGAGTAACAAATTAAAAAAGGAGGAGATATCAGGAAGATAAGATGTTTGATAGGAAAGAAGGAGCAAACCACACCAGAGCACCCACCAACCACCCACCCATATTGCCAGTTTTAGTCTAGTTTTAGTAAGAGTTTTGCTGCACCTTCAACTTAAACAGGGCCACAGATTAGAGGTGTTATTACTAGAGAGCAACATACAAAGAAAAGAAGAAGAGATAAGGATGATAGTCGTTTGGTAAGAATTTTTATTTTTTGTTATAGTAGAGGGTTTTACGGCGCTCGCAACGGCATAAGGTCATATGAGCGCCAAGGGAAGGGTGTCAACAGAGAAGTCTTTACAGGGAATCAGACTTAGACTGCTCACCTCTCTAGCTTCAACAGCACAAGGTCTGCTTCGACTATCAAGGCACCCAAAAGTAGCAGGTCACAAGGGAGTGACAAACATACAAAAGAAGTAGAGGAAAATGACAATAGTAAGGATCAGGAAAGAAAAAGCAGCAGTTGCCTGTTGTAGATCAGGCACAGTTATGAGCGTGACATGAGTCAGCCCATTTACAATACTACTGTGCTTGAACGAGATATGTCCCCCCTTTGGGAATGGCCTAAAGACACTTGATAAGAATATGAAAGAAGGAACAAACCTTACCAGAGCCCCCACCAACCACATACCCATTACGCCACGTGTATTCGTTTGGAACAAAGGAAAAGCAGATGAGACAGGCAGGATCACAACAGGAGGAGGAAACAGATGAAGGCCATTTTGTTGACAGGATGGATGACCCACTTGAAGACACTAAGGGTGGGACAAAAGCGAGATAGACAGACAGAAACAACAGAGGTATAGAAACAACAAAGTAACAAGATAGACAGACAGAAACAACAGAGGTATAGAAACAACAAAGTAACAAGATAGACAGACAGAAACAACAGAGGTATAGAAACAACAAAGTAACAAGATAGACAGACAGAAACAACAGAGGTATAGAAACAACAAAGTAACAAGATAGACAGACAGAAACAACAGAGGCAAAGACAAAAAAAAGTAGGGCCTCCCAACCATCCTTCCTTATGGTACACCACCAATGAAATTCATAGGAGATCAAAGCCTAGACATCAAACTACAGCTCAAGAATATTCTGAGATAAGCAAAATCCTCAACTTTGGTAAATCCTTGTAAAAATTTGGTCAAACCAATGGCATCCATCTTTAAACTTTGCCTGAACTTGGAAAGCAAAAATCCTGACGCCCGATGACAGCCCATGGCTAAGATAGCTCAGATTTGTGGCTTTGTGCATCGTATCTAGATCCAGTAGTCATTAAAACAAGTCTTCTGCGGAGATGTCTTTGCGACACAAAAAAATCTCACCTCGAGGGTAAAGTGTCATTGCACATGATAAAACAGCAGGACCTGTTGGCAATTTTGGAGCGTTTGTGTTAATGTTTAGGTACACAAGTTTATATGGTATCTATGATCATGTTTCGGTAAACAAGTTTATCCTATCTGTGATCATGTTTCGGTAAACAAGTTTATCCTATCTGTGATCATGTTTCGGTAAACAAGTTTATCCTATCTGTGATCATGTTTCGGTAAACAAGTTTATCCTATCTGTGATCATGTTTCGGTAAACAAGTTTATCCTATCTGTGATCATGTTTCGGTAAACAAGTTTATCCTATCTGTGATCATGTTTCGGTAAACAAGTTTATCCTATCTGTGATCATGTTTCGGTAAACAAGTTTATCCTATCTGAGATCATGTTTAGGTACACAAGTTTATCCTATCTGTGATCATGTTTAGGTACACAAGTTTATCCTATCTGTGATCATGTTTCGGTAAACAAGTTTATCCTATCTGTGATCATGTTTCGGTAAACAAGTTTATCCTATCTGTGATCATGTTTCGGTAAACAAGTTTATCCTATCTGAGATCATGTTTAGGTACACAAGTTTATCATATCTGTGATCATGTTTAGGTACACAAGTTTATCCTATCTGTGTTTAAGTTTCGGTACACAAGTTTATCGTATCTGTGATCATGTTTAGGTAAAGTTTATCTTATCTGTGATCATGTTTCGGTACACAAGTTTATCCTATCTGTGTTAAAGTTTAGGTACACAAGTTTATCCTATCTGTGTTAAAGTTTAGGTACACAGGTTTATCCTATCTGTGATCATGTTTCGGTACACAATTTTGTCGTATCTATGATCGTGTTTAGGTAAAGTTTATCCTATCTGTGATCATGTTTCGGTACACAATTTTATCCTATCTATGATCATGTTTAGGTAAAGTTTATCCTATCTATGATCATGTTTCGGTAAAGTTTATCCTATCTATGATCATGTTTCGGTAAAGTTTATCCTATCTGAGCTAATGTTTCGGTACATAAGTCTAGTGCTAAAGCCTTTATTGAAGTGGTTTGACAACAAAGTTCCACCAAGCCAGTAGATCTAAATCTTCTATGTGCGGTGTAGTAAACACATTACAGCCACTCACAGCAGGGGAACAGTCTGAGAACAGACAGATTGGGGATGAAAAACAGACAAGACTGGAGATAAAAAGCAGACAGATTGGAGATCAGATAGAAAACAGACAAGACAGAAAACAGACAGACAGGAGATAAAAAGCAGACAGATTGGAAATAGAAACAACAGTGTGTGGTGGATCTTGTTCTCCACTACACTACAGTTCTGTGCCAGACACGAGACAAAGGAGAGGGCAAACACAGAGAGTTTAGTACAGTTTTACAGCGCTCGCAACTGCATAAGGTCATATGAGCACCAAGGGGTGGGTGTCAACAGAGAAGTCCAAACGGGGAATCAGGCTTACTCTGCACACCTCTAAAGCTTCAACAGCACAAAGTCTGCTTCGACTATCAAGGCACCCGCGAAAAAATGGTTCACAAGAGAGTGACAAACATACAAAAGAAGTAGAGGAAAATGATGATAGTAAGGATAAGGAAAGAAAAAACAGCAACAGTTCCCTGTTGTAGATCAGGCACAGTATGAGTATGACATTGGTGAATCAGCCCATTTACAATTCTACTGTGCATAAGAACATGTTAATGGAGAGAAGGACGAGGAGAAAGAGGAAAAGAAGGAAGAGGAGGAGAAAGAGGAAGAGAAGAAAGAGGAGGAGCAGATTCCCTCGCTGACACATAAACTGTCTGTAAACCCATCTAGACTATGCCACAGATCTTGAAACTCTGATGGTATCCAAACATCTCAAAGATTTCTGGCAAGTATTAAAAAAAAACCAATAGGCCGTTACAGGTGAGACTTAGTTTTTTTAGTAAATGTTTTACGGCACTTGCAACACGATGAGGTCAGAAATGCCGAAGATTAGAGGTGTTACAAGAGAGTAACAAACATAAAACAGAAGGAGGAGAGATCAGGACGATAGATGTTTGATAGGAAACACGGAGAAAAAACCACACCAGAGCACCCGCCAACCACCCACTTAGAGACTTAGAAGACTCAAGAACGACCATATAAGGAGGTGCGTGACCTCATTTCTCCACTCGCACGTAGCACCCAGCACACAGAACTCATTCTTCAAATAAAACTCTGACTCAAATAACTAAAAAAAAGGGGGGACTATATCATGTGTATTATTATTTTTTTGTTGGTCACAAGACCATACAGACATTCATTCTCTTCATAGTAATCATTACTTCATTCTTTTATTGCAATGCAGATATTGTCATTATTATATATATCATAGGTCCACACAAACGCCACAAACATGTCTGTCCTGCACAAACTACCACACAAGATTGCTTTGAGAAAGTCACAATCAGCTCAAGCAGATTTGTGTTTAGTTTTTAACTTGCTGTCACTCTTTCACTTTGAAAGCAAACAAACTGTCCAACATAGCTACACTACCGTGATCCCTTGCAGGCATCAACTACATTTCATCATCCAAAGAAGGAAAGGCACACCCACCCCCCACACCCCCTCCGGAAAAAAATAGAAATAAAAACAGCGGTAGCGATCCCATTCTTGCGTTATAATCTCTCTCAGTCCTTACGCAAAACCATTTCCCCTTTGCAAAGAACTGCTCAGTGCATGCCTGTATGGTAAGGGCCAGGAAGGGTTGCTATAGTTCAGGGCAAAAGTACAGGCACAGTTAAAAACACTTTCAAACACTTGTACCAACCGTTCCTTCTACACGATATGCATGTATGATGGTAAAAAAAAACCCACAAACAATTCCTTCAACTTACAGCTACCAGTCTGTCTCCACTTCCTAATGTTCTCAACAACATTCCAGGCTCATAAAACATCAAACAAAAGCAGTGAAGAGCAAGAGAGAGAGAGAACAGGATGGCGAGAAGAGACATGGAAGGAAAAGCATGCTCAGGACAAGTAAATGTCATTTGGTGCTGGCAAAAATCAAAAGCAACAAAGGAAAAGAAAATAAGGGAGACATGGGGGATAAAGAAATATCCACGACCCTTGGAGGGAAATCTGGCCATCATATCAGAGAGGGGGGCAGGAGAAGGAGAGAAGAAGAGGGAGAAGGAGAGGGAGAGGGGGAGAGGGATGGAGAAAGAGAGAGAGAGAGAGAGAGAG
>NW_004797644.1:681880-691223 GCF_000002075.1 Aplysia californica | reverse complement strand
GGGGGGGGGAGGAAGGAAGGAGGGCAGGGGAGAAAGATAGAGAAAGACAAAATGAGCGAGGGGCACAAAATTTGACAAAATTCACAGAAACTTTGAAATCCTCATGAGATGAACCATTTCGAAAATCATGTCATCCAAACAATTTACATAGCAACAACACAATGCATACAGGAAGTAATTATGTATGTAATTATGTATCTCTGTATCATTATGATCTCATAAAAACCTACAAACTTCTCTTTCACAAAAACCTTGAATGGCATGACATGCAATCATGAATCTGTAACTTTCAAGACATAATTAAAACAATTGCATTGAGAAAAAACGGCAGTTTGAGTTTGACACAGCATGTAATTACTACTCATTCAAGGCGAAAAAGAACAAAACAGGAATACTTTTGGTACAAAACTAGGTGTCTAAGAAGCATCAAGATATGAGGCGCCGTTACTTCAGGAACACCTCAGCACACACAGTTCTCACCGCACACACACAACACACACTTCTCATCGTACACACACAACACACACGAAACACACACTTCTCACCGTACACACACAACACACACATAACACACAGTTCTCACCATACACACACACAACACACGTAACATCTACAGCCCCCCATCAACCTGCACCCAGTCTATCAATATTCTTTCTTTACACCATAGTCTCTCATCCAGTCCTCTGTCCTTAACCCTATCCGTACGTCATGTTTTACTATTGTATCCATACGACGTGGGGAACTCTGTGCCACCACTTTCCAAAGAGGAAATTTACTCGTTAATCCGATCCGTACACTTTGCATAGCAGTCCGTCAAAATGATTTTTTGAGAAATACTGAAAGTTTCAAAGAGATCTTCGCACTAGAAGTATTCTAAAATGGGAAGAATACAACCCCGGGGGTACAAAATGACCCCATGGCGTGCGGATAGGGTTAAACACCACCCAACCATATTCTTTCCAAGCCCATACAAGAAAACAGTGTTTCACTGAGAAAATAAAGACTTTCGGGAAAAAAAACCCAACCCACAGCATATTGTGGCGTTGAGAGAAGCATACTGCTGCAACAACGGCCCATTTTGTGCGTGGGAAAAGCAAGACTGATAGACAGAAAGAAGAGAGCTAGGGGAAAGTTCAAAAGTAGCTGGAGCATCCTCCGCCAACCCATGTGGTGGATCGTCTTGTAAAATAGTGGAGAAACTTTCAGACTTCACCGAAACAACAAGGGCAAAGGAGAGGGAAGAAAGGCTAAGAGTGTCTCTTCCTAACGCACACAAGTAAGGTGGACATTCATAGAACTCTTCTAGCTTTGAGGAGAACATGTAAACCCTATGACAAGGATGAGCACTCCGTGGCGCCACATCGAGGCAGCTATGACAAGGATGAGCACTCCGTGGCGCCACATCGAGGCAGCTATGACAAGGATGAGCACTCCGTGGCGCCACATCGAGGCAGCTATGACAAGGATGAGCACTCCGTGGCGTCACATCGAGGCAGCTATGACAAGGATGAGCACTCCGTGGTGCCACATCGAGGCAGCTATGACAAGGATGAGCACTCCGTGGCGCCACATCGAGGCAGCTATGACAAGGATGAGCACTCCGTGACGCCACATCGAGGCAGCGCAATATATACAGGGGAGAGGACCATTCATTTCTTTCACATGAAAAAACTCCAAACTTCACAGACAAAGTTTGAAAAAAAAAACCAACCTCAGGCAAATGAGGCTTTGTCTCCAAACATAAAATAACATCCCAAAATCTGACAAGGTACAAAGATCACCACCAGCACTCACACTTTTCTCCATGTTATATTTGTGCACAAACGAAAAAGTGAACATTAAGAGTGGTGCAAAAACAGCCCCGAAAAATGTAAGGACAGGTCAGTTTTGGCACATACATTTGTGTGCTTCAACAAGCAACAGGAAACTTTGACCAGGAAACTACAAACAAAACACAATCTTCTCCCCCCCCCCCCCCCCCCCCCCCCACTTCATCCTCCTGTCTATCAAAGTTTCAACCGTAGGGGAAACGAGACAGCTCCAATCATAAGCTGACTTCATATCGGACAAATGATTTGATGTGCACGGGGAACAAAACCTATGGGAATGTAGAGGCTGGTGGCAACGGGGAGGTGGTGTGACAGTGTGTCAGAAGTGAAGAGCACACATGTCACTGGAGTCAAGAGAAGCACACACACACAGTCACGGTAACCACAGTAACCGTCATAGACATCTCCTTCCATCAAAACACACGACAGACAAGCTGAAAGACAAACCCTTGACGACAACAAGGATCAGGCACTTGGGAGTTGGGAGGGACTGAGCAAAGTTGGGAACAACTGAACGAAAACACCTCACATTGGACAACAACTAAAGAGCTCAATTTGAGAACACCTAAACAAGAGAGAGGGAAAAAACTGCTGATAGCTGATATTGAAGAAGCCTGACTTCCATGGAGTGCCAGATCAAATTAAAATTTTAAAATTTTGATCAAAACATAACGGCAACAGCTCTGCCAAAAAACAAACGCGAGGAGTCCGAAACAGGATGATCGACATAGGAGAAACAAAGGATGATAGATGTAGGAAGCTTAGGAAGTTCAGCAAGAAAAGAAGACAAAATTGATGAACACACATAATATTGGGAAGAATGGAAGAAAGACATAAATGCTTGATAGGGACAAAAGACAACACCGTTGCAACAGATAGAAGACGTGAGAGTGCTTGATAAGGATGGAAAACTTACCAGCTTGGAGAAATTAATTCCCGCACACTTCAGAGAATTAAAACCTGCGCAACTGAGAACAGTTGACGACTTGGACAGTTCAGAAAGACAGAACAACGGAAGACTCGGCTCGGAAAGACAGACGGGAGAAGAACGTAACAGCACAAGGCTGGGGTGAGGGACAACATTCACCAAGCACAAAACTTTTGGTCGGCGGCGACACAGCCACAGGGAAGCTCAGAGCCACGACTGGGAACATCAACGACACCGCCTCGTTTCTAAATTAAAAACAATAATAGATAGCATTTGTATAGCGCAAATCCCCGCTCAACAGCAAGCTCTATGCGCCTCACAATCTATACTATTACCCCAGCAGACCTGAGAGCATTCTGAAACAAACTCAACTTCCTGGGAAGCATACAGTGCAAGCAGCCATTTACAGGCGCTAAAACACTAACATACTGACAAGATCTTTCGCTGTCTATGGCCGGGTACCCATTTCCACCGGGGTGAAGTGAGGAAAATTCGTGTAAAGTACCTTTCCCAAGGACACAACGTCGGGCCCGCGGCTCGAACCACCGACCCCGCAACCTCACGATTACGAGTCCGGTGGCCTAACCACTAGGCCACTGACGCCACTGAACAGAAATAGTTCAGAGGTCACTAGACAATGGGTGACCTCTGTGACCCTTAGAGAGCAGAGAAGCACAACCGTACACAGACAAGGAAGATGGACAACTTTCTGTCCCCGGCGTCCACTTGCCAAATTGTGACAAAACATGCCAGAGCTACCAACACCATGATGCAAAAATCACTCACCAACCAACAATAGGTCACGTACGCTCATACATGATACATATCTATACATATATACATGTTCCAACAAGGACATTTTACCCTGTGCCTGGAGTATGATACCACAACCTGTACAAATTGAAACCATAAAATGTTTCCTTTTGAAAAATGACAAGTTCTAACTCCTCTCAAGTTTCCACAGTTAAAAAAAAAAGAAAATCCCCAGCTGTTACCTCTTCTAAGCAAGTGCACCCATGGACATACTGAAATCCTCAACATTTATCTACCAAAAGACAGGCACTCAACTCTGAATGACACTTAGTACCAGGCTCATCTTCCAGTTGCCATGACAACAAGCCAGCCAGAAAAATAACAACAGGGAGGGGGGGGAAAAATTGCAATTTTAATCCTTATTTTCACGTCTTCAAAAAACTGACACGAAAAGAAAAAAAATACCAAATTTAAAAAAAACAACAACAAAAAACCTGCTGACTGCTACAAACTTACAACCAAAAAAAAAAAAATGACTGAAAAATTAATTTTTTAAAAACTGTCCCTAACCAGCGCTCTCACTCTTCTATAGCACAGTCATCCACAGTGGGGAGAACGTGAACATAAGTGGGTAGGGCCGGACCCAGTAGGGGCTGCCACACTACGTAGCTAGCGTTCGCGTTAAGAGCCGCCAGCCGGGTGCCGGGGGGGGTGGTGCCAGGGTTAACTGGGTCAAGCCCGACCGGTGCGGGGCCCACAGTCTGGGGCATTACCGCCACAAGCTGGTGGGACGACTCCCCTACCGCTGGAAGGATTGTCTGCGAAAATGAAAGCTGTGTAGTCACATGTCCAACTCGCTGGACACATACATGATATATATATAGAAAGTCAACAGATGTATCTGTTCATTCATTCAAACATATTTATTCTTTTTACAAATATCAAACAACTACAGACGCTATTCCTCTTTAACAACACTTTGGCTCCCAACATTTCACTTATAATTTTATTTCCAATTCTTAAAAACAGGCTCACAGGCAGAAGACTTCAGAAAGTCCCCCCCCCCCCCTCCCCCCACTTCCAAAAAAAAAGGTTCTATTACATTTTCTTTGATATTAGCCTAAAGGGGGTAAAAAAAAATAATAGGTGATTTCCAGCAAACATCTAAAAAATCCAAGAGTGGACCTATTTTCACCAACACCACTCTTTATCAACGCATGCCTCTAAAACATGGTCCAACAGACGGGCAAGTACTTTTACAGATAGAGACAGTCCTGGGGGGGGGGGGGGGGGTTGTAATAGTGCGGGTCCAAAATTAAGAAACTTTTTAATTACTGGATCAAGACTCTTTTCTTTTTTAAATCTATACTTTTGTTTGGCAGCTGGCCTACAAGAATGCCATGGAAAGTTTCATGAGCACTGGCAAATCAATGAATGAGCTTGAATTATTTTATTGTAGACAGACAGAAGTGAACAAGTTACCACCCAGCATGAGTTAGAGTTTATGATGCGTGTGGAAAAAATAAGGCCAACATTTTTACCATGATGAGCTTCGAACTTCAGAGCCAAAGTGTTTGAAAAAAATAAACGGTCCTAACCTTGAAATCATATCCATCTTTTAAGCAAACTAACAAAATAGGAATATGTCGCATACGTTGACAACAGGACACTAAGGGGGCACTTTTCCACAAGGAGCATACCAGCTGCTGAAAAACCACATGTTTACTGGGTACAAAATATCCCACTGTCTTCTGAGCTTGCAAAAGTGATTGAATATACAGCCAGCTGTATCCTGTATGCATAGTTGTCATTTCTGGTGCTCCACAAGAGAGAGAGAGAGCGAGAGACAGACAGAGAGAGTGGGGGGGGGGGAGAAAACAGAGAAGTGAGAGGAGAGATAAGGGGGATAGATGTTTGATGGGAAAGGAGGAGAGATAAGGAGGAGAGCAGCTTCCACTAGCACTAGACAAGGAACACACACACGAACACTGGCGCGCTAGAGCCAACAGAAATCTGGGGATGCTCATACTCATAAGGTCAAATCACAGTTTCTGTCGAGGAGGACACAGGGAGCTGGGGAGCACGACCAGCAAACAACACACAAAGTCATCAATACGACCACAGTCAGTCATCAATACGACCACAGTCAGTCGGTCGGTCGGCAAATCATCTGGTGGGGAAAAATTATCAGGAGCATACAACAGCATCCTACAGACACTTCCAAACAACACTCTCTCCACGGACGCACACACAATGCCCGTCACCACACAGTGAAGAATTCCCCACGCCACCGCACAGCAAACACACAAATCCTGACATAAAAATATTGCACCAGTTTCCAAATTTCAATATCAAAACACAATGAGACGGGACCTGAAAATGCTAAAACATTTACACAAAGTACAGACATAAACTCAAAGGACCTGAAAATCCTAAAACATTTACACAAAGAACAGGCATAAACTCAAAGGACCTGAAAATGCTAAAACATTTACACAAAGTACAGATACATGCATATTAGTTTTTGTAAGAGAGCAGGGACGGAGCTGGGAGACAAGGAGAGGCTCAAGTAGATGGACAATCTTCCCCATTCACCGACAGTAAGGCACAAGAAAAGCTGAGACGCTTCTCCGCAGTAATTGGGACCACGGTAAAATAGGCACAAAACAAATTCTCACAGCCAGAGTATTCTTGGAATAGGTGAAAAACAAAAAGAACACAAACAAAACATCCGCCGATTGAGCATTTCTCATCTGCAGACATGATATGGACATACATGTATTAAGGGCAAAAATGGCTGAAAAAGATTTGCATGTTACTACGATGTCAAAAAAATTTGCATGTTACTACGATGTCAAAAAGATTTGCATGTTACTACGATGTCAAAAAGATTTGCATGTTACTACGATGTCAAAAAGATTTGCATGTTACTACGATGTCAAAAAGACCGAAGCAACACCCTCAACAACAGTAAATGAACGGTCGCAACAGAAACATTTCTGTGAAAATAAATGAGGACAAAAATGGGTGAGATATGTATGTCCACAGACTTAAGTACACAAATCTACATCTTGTGGATGAGTTCTGAGAATGATTGCCGTAGCTGAAGCAATAATACTACTACTACTACTACTATTGGTGGTGATGATGATGAATTACTTTAGGCACAAGTCCACAAGGGTACAAGGTTTGCTGGTCTCCTGTGAGGCTTACCTGTACAGGGTAGGGCACCATCAGTCCGTCGGCCGTCTTGATAGAGCCGGGGACACCCTCCACTCCCCACCCCGGCACACACGGGCCTCCGGGGTTCGGGTCCAGCTGGCAGTTGGAGCAGTGTCTGCTGGGAGCTGAGGGAGCGTTCAACATGGCCGCCGCCGCCACCGCCGAATCAGGGGGTCTCAAGTCTGTCATGTGAGGGGGGAGGACGGTGGGGAGGTGGGGGGGTACACCCATGCCGTGCATGGAGGGTGTCGCCGCGCCGGGGTGTAGCATGTGAGGGTGGTCGGGGTGGGGGTGGGGGTGGGGCAGCACTGAGGGAGGGGGAGGGGGAGGTGGGGGGGCACCAGGCCTCAACATGGGCGCTGGGTTCATACCAGCGGATGATGGGTGCTGGGATTGTGGGTGTGCGGTGGGCGGTCTTTGCTGCGGATTCACCACACCACCCACCGGGACGTAGAACGGTCCCGCGCCCTGACCCCCGCCCATGTCAGGGGGAGGCTGGACAGAGGTCATGCGGGGGTCGTGGCCCGGGGGCAGGTGGGAGCAGCCGCTGGGCATGTGGGTGAAGAAAGGGCTGGGGCCGGGGTTGTGGGGGTGGAAACAGGTCTGGTGGCAAGCTGTCGGGGCCCGCATGCTCTCAGGGGCTGGGAAGAAACAGATGGGGGGAAACAGTGTCAGTCCTCACAGATCCACGGAAACACAAGTTTAGTTTCAGTAGAGGTTTTACAGCGCTCGCAACTGCATAAGGTCATATGAGCGCCAGAAGATAAGAGGTGTTACAAGAAAGTAACAAACATAAAAAAGAAGGAGTAGAGATAAGGACGATAGATGTTTGATAGGAAAGAAGAAGCAAACCACACCAGAGCACCCGCCAACCACCCACGGAAACAGAAGAGTTTCAGTTTTTTAAAAGTTTTACAGCACTTACTGCACAATTAGGTCGTATAAAAGCCAGAGATCAAAGAGTTATTACCAGAGAAAAAAAAACAACATACAAAGAAAAAAAAGAGGGGAAGTAAGAACTGCAGACTTTTGATAGGAAAGACAGAGGGGAAGTAAGAACTGCAGACTTTTGATAGGAAAGACAGAGGGGAAGTAAGAACTGCAGACTTTTGATAGGAAAGACAGAGGGGAAGTAAGAACTGCAGACTTTTGATAGGAAAGACAGAGGGGAAGTAAGAACTGCAGACTTTTGATAGGAAAGACAGAGGGGAAGTAAGAACTGCAGACTTTTGATAGGAAAGACAGAGGGGAAGTAAGGACTGCAGACTTTTGATAGGAAAGACAGAGGGGAAGTAAGGACTGCAGACTTTTGATAGGAAAGAAAGGAACAAACCACACCACACCACCCACCAAACTGAAAAGAAAACAATAGCAGTTCCCACAGCCTGAAGAAACCTGGCCGACATATTGCAGTCAAACACAGTAAGTCTTTTTTTTATTTAGTAGAGGGTTTTACGGCGCTCGCAACTGCATAAGGTCATATGAGCGCCAAGGGGCGGGTGTCAACAGAGAAGTCCTTACAGAGAATCAGACTTACTCTGCTCACCTCTCTAGCTTCAACAGCAAAAAGTCTGCTTTGACTATCAAGGCACCCCAGAAAAAGCGGGTCACAAGAGTGTGACAAACATACAAAAGAAGTTGATAGGAAGTTTTGAATTTTGCCCGGGTGGCGGCCGAAGCCTACTCTTATCGATTTTAGACCACCAAGTGATCTTCAACAAATAAATTATTTATAGCACACTCTCTCTCTCTACCTCTCTCTCCCTCTCTCTCTCTCCCTCACACACACACACACACAACACAAACTCACCTCTAGCCGTGCCCTGGGTAAACGTGAGCTCTCCCTCTCTCTCTCTCTCCCTCACACACACACACACACAACACAAACTCACCTCTAGCCGTGCCCTGGGTAAACGTGAGCTCTCCTTCTCTCTCTCTCTCTCACACACACACACACACACAACACAAACTCACCTCTAGCCGTGCCCTGGGTAAACGTGAGCTCTCCCCCTCTCTCTCTCTCTCTCTCCCTCACACACACACACACACAACACAAACTCACCTCTAGCAGTGCCCTGGGTAAACGTGAGCTCTCCCTCTCTCTCCCTCACACACACACACACAACACAAACTCACCTCTAGCCGTGCCCTGGGTAAACGTGAGCTCTCCTTCTCTCTCTCTCTCTCTCACACACACACACACACAACACGAACTCACCTCTAGCCGTGCCCTGAGTAAACGTGAGCTGGGTTGAAGTCATCGTAATGGACGCCTGAGGGAAGTATGGTGACGAGTCAGGGTCCAGTTGCTTAGCAACCCCTCTCAGCTCCGAGCCGGCACCCAGCGACGACAGCCCTCTAGGAGTGGGTGCCACGCTCTGATGCTGAGCTGCGTCTTGTGCGTTCAAGGTCACAGAGTGGTTGTGATGTCGCCACGGTTGGGACCTGCCGATCAAAGTCAATAAGAAGAAGAAGAAGAAGAAGAAAAATTATTTATAGCACACACTCTCTGGTGGCTTTGACTATCCAATTCTGAATACTGTTTGTTTAAACTACCTAGATTTTTTAATGCACATACAGTCAACAAAAAATTTACCCCCTAATATTTAAC
>NW_004797644.1:679871-681667 GCF_000002075.1 Aplysia californica | reverse complement strand
AACAGGGAAAGATCAAGGAAACGTAGCTTTTTTCAGAGCATCCGAGCAAAGGAATGAATGGAAAACCATGATCGCCGATGTCTGTCGCAGATCTGGCACTGGATGATGATGATGACGAAGAATTGTACGGCACTTGCAACACAATAATGTCATATAAGTGACGAAGATTAGACATGTTACAAGAGAGTAACAAACACAAAAAAGAAGGAGGAGAGATCAAGACGACAGATGTTTAATAGGAAAGAAGGAGCAAACCATATCAGAGCACCCGCCAACCACCCACACTTTTTTCTGTTTGTTAGAGCACACTGACCCGCTGGGGTGACCTTGAACACCGTCGCGAAGGCCGTCGGGGGTCGGGAGAGGAGCTGCTGCCTCGCCCGTCGAGCCTTCCTGTTTGAGCCGTGACAGTCGCTGCACCTGCTTCAGCTGGTCGCTCTCGGCGGCCGTCAGAGACGAGGACGTCTTGTCCACGAGGCCCAAGCCTGGCTTGGTGCTGCTTCTCCGAGACCTGGAGCGATATCTGCCGAGTGGAAGCGGGAGGAATGGGGGGTTACATGAGGTGCACTGTGTTTGGTGTTGATCATACTTTAAGTACTTGCGGTGCACTCTTTTTGCTTGATAATACTTTAAAAGAGACCAAATCTTTTGATTTATTCAAAAGTCAGCTGAAGTCATTTCTGTTTTTCAATTAGTAAGTTTAGTTTTAATAAGAGTTTTACGGCACTCGCAACACAATAAGTGCCGAAGATTAGAGGTGTTACAAAGGAGTAACAAACACAAAAAAGAAGGAGGGGAGATAAAGACGATAGATGTTTGATAGGAAAGAAGGAGCAAACCACACTAGAGCACCCGCCAACCACCCACCTACTTGAGGTGCACTGTGATTGGTTGGTACTACTTTAAAAGAGATCAAATCTTTTTATTTATTATTCAAATGTCAGCTGAAGTCATTTTCTGTTTGTACATTAATAAGATGAATATTTGGAGTGATTTTCTTTTAGTCAGAACACAGCGTTTTATGTTACTGTTGTACGTTGTACCGTATTGTAAAGCGCTCAGAGCCTGTGTACTTTAATCGAGGTTGAGCTCTATATATGCTTCCCGGGAAGCTGAGAATGTTTCGGAGTGTTCTATGGTCTGCTGGGGTAATAATATAGTGTAAAGCGCATAGAGCCTGCTGCTGAGCGGGGATATGCGTCATACAAATGCTATCTATTATTATAAATGTCATTTATTATTACAACAAAAGTGCACTTGTGTCCGTTTCAACTTGAAATGCACCAGTGTTTGGTTGATAATAAAAGTTCACTAGTTTCTGGTCGAGGTGCACTAGTCAGTGTCCAGCTGACAATGAAATGTTTCTGTTCTTCAGGATTCCACTCCTCATCATATTGAACCTGTCATTTTTTAGTTTCAGTAAGTGTTTTACGGCACTTGCAACACAGTAAGGTCATACAAGTGCCGAAGACTAGAGGTGTTACAAAGGAGTAACAAACACAAAAAAGAAGGAGGGGAGATAAAGATGATAGAAGTTGGATAGGAAAGAAGGAGCAAAACCACACCAGAGCACCCGCCAACCACCCACACTACAGATTTTAAAAATGGAATAAAGAAATTTTTGTTCCCGTCAACATTTTGGCCTTAGTCCATGTGAACAGAAGAGATCAAGGGGAAGACCTCGTGGAACCCGGAGAAGAATCACAGAGACTGATGTACAGAAAAGTGGGAAGACGTGGAATAACATCAAGAGGCTAGTCCAGGATAGAGACAGGTGGAAGGTGTTTGTCCGTGGC
>NW_004797644.1:678693-679771 GCF_000002075.1 Aplysia californica | reverse complement strand
GAGAAAGTGTTTGTCCGTGGCCTATACCCTGGTGCAGGGTGAGAAAGTGTTTGTCCGTGGCCTATACCCTGGTGCAGGGTGAGAAAGTGTTTGTCCGTGGCCTATACCCTGGTGCAGGGTGAGAAAGGCAATGATGATGATGACATGTGGACAGCTGACGGACAACTTCCCATAACACATCAAAAACTTATGGCCATAGTTTTAGTTTTAGTAGAGGT
The DNA here is from genome assembly GCF_000002075.1 of Aplysia californica. Lineage (NCBI taxonomy): Eukaryota > Metazoa > Mollusca > Gastropoda > Aplysiida > Aplysiidae > Aplysia > Aplysia californica. The sequence goes on along the minus strand of NW_004797644.1, from coordinate 679,553 downwards.
TTTACGGCGCTCGCAACTTCATAAGGTCATGTGAGCGCCAGAAGATTAGAGGTGTTACAAGAGAGTAACAAACATAAAAAAGAAGAAGGGGAAACAAGGACGACAGATCTTTGATAGGAAAGAAGAAGCAAACCACATCAGAGCACCCGTCAACCACCCACAGACTTAGGGCTGACCTCTCCAGCTCCTCATTGGAGTGAGCGAAGGTGCATGTGTTCCCACGCGGGCAGGAGCCTTTGGCGGAGAAGTCTCGGCACATGGACGTCTTGTAGCGCGTGTTCTGCACCGGCGCAGACTCCAGCCGAGACCGGTGGTCCGGGTTGGACAGGAAGTCGACAAACGCGCTGATCACTGTGTCCAGAGAGCGCATGATGGCCTCCGTGTTCTCCCAGGACGGTGCCGGGCACTCTGAGGAAGACACAACACAACACACACAGTGTGCTATAGTTACACACTCTGAGGAACACACAACACAACGCACACAGTGTGCTATAGTTACACACTCTGAGGAACACACAACACGACACACACAGTGTGCTATAGTTACACACTCTGAGGAACACACAACACAACGCACACAGTGTGCTATAGTTACACACTCTGAGGAACACACAACACGACACACACAGTGTGCTATAGTTACACACTCTGAGGAACACACAACACAACACACACAGTGTGCTATAGTTACACACTCTGAGGAACACAAAACACAACACACAGTGTGTCACAGCTACACACAAGCCTTCACAGACACAACACAACACACACAGTTTAGTTTTAGTAGAGGTTTTACGGCGCTCGCAACTGCATAAGGTCATATGAGCGCCAAGGGGTGGAAGTCAACAGAGAAGTCCTTA
>NW_004797644.1:671554-678499 GCF_000002075.1 Aplysia californica | reverse complement strand
CAGCCCATTTACAATTCTACTGTGCATGAACGAGAAATGTCCCCCCTTTTGTGAATGGCCTAAAGACACTTCAGTCAGTGGTAAAGCCCCGGGGGTAAAAGACACAGTGTGCTACAGCGACACACAAGCCTTCACAGACACAACACAGCACAACACACAGTGTGCTACAGCGACACACAAGCCTTCACAGACACAACACAACACACACAGTGTGCTACAGCGACACACAAGCCTTCACAGACACAAGTGTGTCACAGCGACACACACGCCTTCACAGACACAACACAACACACAGTGTGCTACAGCGACACACACACCTTCACAGACACAACACAACACACACAGTGTGTCACAGCTACACACATGCCTTCACAGACACAACACAACACAACACACACAGTGTGCTACAGCGACACACAAGCCTTCAGACACAACACACACAGTGTGTCACAGCGACACACAAGCCTTCAGACACGACACAACACAACACAACACAGTGTGTCACAGCGACACACAAGCCTTCAGACACAACACAACACAACACAGTGTGCTACAGCTACATACAAGCCTTCAGACACAACACAACACACACAGTGTGTCACAGCTACACACACTCCGAGGAAGACACAACACAACACACACACAGTGTGTCACAGCGACACACACACCTTCACAGACACAACACAACACAACACAGTGTGTCACAGCGACACACAAGCCTTCAGACACAACACAACACAACACAGTGTGTCACAGCGACACACAAGCCTTCAGACACAACACAACACAACACAGTGTGCTACAGCTACACACAAGCCTTCAGACACAACACAACACACACAGTGTGTCACAGCTACACACACTCCGAGGAAGACACAACACAACACACACACAGTGTGTCACAGCGACACACACACCTTCACAGACACAACACAACACAACACAGTGTGTCACAGCGACACACAAGCCTTCAGACACAACACAACACAACACACACAGTGTGTCACAGCGACACACAAGCCTTCACAGACACAACACAACACACACAGTGTGTCACAGCGACACACAAGCCTTCACAGACACAACACAGTGTGTCACAGCGACACACAAGCCTTCAGACACAACACAACACACACAGTGTGTCACAGCGACACACAAGCCTTCAGACACAACACAACACAACACACACAGTGTGTCACAGCGACACACAAGCCTTCACAGATTGAAAAACATTATAATGGGGACAACAACAGAAACAAACATCATGCATTTGCTTTAGTTTTAGTAAAAGTTTTACGGCATTTGAAACACAATAAGGTCACAGTTTAGTTTCGTTTTAGTAAGATATCTATGGCCCTTGCAACACCATAAGGTCACAGTTTAGTTTCGTTTTAGTAAGAGTTTTACTGCCCTTGCAGCACAATAAGGTCACATTTTAGTTTTGTTTTAGTAAGAGTTTTACGGCACTTGCAACACAATAAGGTCATATAAGTGCCAAAGAATAGATGTGTTACAAGAGAATAACAAGCACAAAAAAGGAGAGATCAGGATGATAGATGTTTGATAGGAAAGAAGGAGCAAACCACACCAGGGTCTAAGAAAATCCATACAGCAAGGGCTATATTGTCGCTTTTAAGGACAAGCGGGCTAACCCAGATTTCGGGGGTTTCCAGAAACCTTGACCTACACCAAAAGTGGGCATTGCCCTACCTATAGGAGAAGTTTGGTTTCATTGGTGTGTATATTTGTTTGGTTATAGAAAAAACTCTCCTTGTCTTTTAAAGAAACTGAACGTGGGGCCAAAACTTTACCTTCGATTTTCTCAAAACAGCATTTTTCGGGATACCCCCTTGTGCTTAAAAGTAACCATATAAAATACCTGGACTAGGACAAACCACACACAGCATGGACTATACTGTAACACACCTGGTCTAAGACAAAACACACACAGCATGGGCTAAACTATAACATACCTGGTCTATAACATACCTGGACTAGGACAAAACCCATTCAGCATGAGCTATACTGTAACATACCTGGTCTATAACATACCTGGTCTATAACATACCTGGACTAGGACAAAACCAATTCAGCATGAGCTATACTGTAACATACCTGGTCTATAACATACCTGGTCTATAACATACCTGGTCTATAACATACCTGGACTATAACGTACCTGGACTAGAACACACCTGGTCTATAACATACCTGGTCTATAACATACCTGGACTATAACATACCTGGACTATAACATACCTGGACTATAACATACCTGGTCTATAACATACCTGGACTAGAACAAAACACACACAGCATGGGCTATACTGTAACATATCTGGTCTATAACATACCTGGACTAGAACAAAACACACACAGCATGGGCTATACTGTAACATACCTGGTCTATAACATACCTGGTCTATAACATACCTGGTCTATAACATACCTGGACTATAACATACCTGGACTATAACATACCTGGTCTATAACATACCTGGACTAGAACAAAACACACACAGCATGGACTATACTGTAACATACCTGGTCTATAACATACCTGGTCTATAACATACCTGGACTAGAACAAAACACACACAGCATGGGCTATACTGTAACATACCTGGACTATAACATACCTGGTCTATAACATACCTGGTCTATAACGTACCTGGTCTATAACGTACCTGATCTATAACATACCTGGACTAGGACAAAACCCATTCAGCATGAGCTATACTGTAACATACCTGGTCTATAACATACCTGGACTAGGACAAAACACACACAGCATGAGCTATACTGTAACATACCTGGTCTATAACATACCTGGACTAGGACAAAACACACACAGCATGGGCTATACTGTAACATACCTGGTCTATAACATACCTGGACTAAGACAAAACACACACAGCATGGGCTATACTGTAACATACCTGGTCTATAACATACCTGGACTAGGACAAAACACACACAGCATGGGCTATACTGTAACATACCTGGTCTATAACGTACCTGGTCTATAACGTACCTGGTCTATAACATACCTGGTCTATAACATACCTGGACTAGGACAAAACACACACAGCATGGGCTATACTATAACATACCTGGTCTATAACATACCTGGTCTATAACATACCTGGTCTTTAACATACCTGGTCTATAACATACCTGGTCTATAACATACCTGGTCTATAATGTACCTAGTCTATAACATACCTGGACTAGAACAAAACACACACAGCATGGGCTATACTGTAACATACCTGGTCTATAACATACCTGGACTATAACATACCTGGTCTATAACACACCTGGTCTATAACATACATGGACTAGAACATACCTGGTCTATAACATACCTGGACTAGAACAAAACACACACAGCATGGGCTATACTGTAACGTACCTGGACTAGGACAAACCACATTCAGCAAGGACTATAACCTACCAATATATATATATATATATATATATATATATATTTATATATTTATATATATATACACACACATATATGTGTGTCCTTTCGTGTATAGTTAATGTACGGGAATGAAAGTTCTTCTTTATGTGGTGGAACTGGTTTTTCTTGTTTCTGTGAAATATTTTCTCTGGTATGAATGATTATGTGATTGGTGGAAAGCGCTCAGAGCTTATACTAGTATGGGATAGAGCGCTATATAAATGCAATCTATTATTTTTTTTATTTTTTTTATCATTATCATTATTATTATTATTTTTATTATTATCATTATTATTATTATTATTATTATCATTATTATTATTATCATTATTATTATTATTATTATTATCATTATTATTATTATCATTATTATTATTATTATTATCATTACCTGGACTGGGGTCGATGCTGGAGAGGAACTCTAGCTGTGGTTGTAGTTGTTGCAGGCCCGACACGTCGCTGTTCCGCTGCAGCGTCAACATCAGCTCCGTGATGCTCTGGGCAAATGACTGGGGGCTCTGGTGCTGAACACAACAACAACAACAACAACAATTTATATCACAATAATCACCGAAACTTAACGCACATGATGGGATAATTTTCTTTAAATATCAAAGGATTAAAACAGTCAGGAACACCACAATTTAAGAGGAGCACAGAAGGCTGCCTGTTGGCACGATCATCACTCACTCACTCACTCACTCCCTCACTCACTCACTCCCTCACTCACTCACTCCCTCACTCACTCACTCACTCACTCACGCAGGTCCGGCGGTGGTATCTCTTTGGGGAGGATTCATATAAAACGGGTACACAAATTAACGAAACAGAGACTAGACAGACAACATTAAGTAACAAATACAAAAAGACAGAAGATGAACTGTCTTTTTTTTCTTTTTTTTTTTAAAGTTTTAGTAAGTGTTTTACAGCACTTGCAACACAATAAGGTTATATAAGTGCCGAAGATTAGATGTGTTACAAGAGAGTAACAAACAAAAAAAAGAGGGAGGAGACATCAGAACGATAGATGTTTGATAGGATAGAAGAAGCAAACCAGACCAGAGCACCCGCCAACCACCCACTGACTTTGTCTATTATGTTAATGTAAATAGAAACTACACAGACTCTATATAACAATACAACAAGACAAGATAACAAACTACAAAGACTCTATATAACAAATACAACAAGACAAGATAACAAACTACACAGACTCTATATAACAAATACAACAAGACAAGATAACAAACTACACAGACTCTATATAACAAATACAACAAGAGAGACGATAACAGAAACTACACAGTGAAAAATTAAATTTTCATCCAAAGAACTATGGTTTTTAAATTTTAAAAATCCATTGATAAATAAAAAAGTTATTGTGATTTTTGCTTGCAAAATTTTGGAGGACCTTCATATAGGAAAAAATCGCCAAAATGTGAGACATGTTTTGATGTATTTTGAGGAAAAACTGTTCATAAGTCAGTAATGAATTGGAGCATATGAATGAAACTTGGCATCTCCATGTGATTTTTAGTGCCGAATCTAGTTCTGCTATCACTTTTTCAATGTCTTCATCACTTTGGATCTTAAAGACTGATATTTGCGTGAAATTTGTCGAATTGTGTGACAACGTTTTTACCGCGACGCGATCACCCCTTCTAAAACTCAGTAAAGCGCTATCGGGAAAACCCGCGATGTAGTCATCGGTGACCCATTTGGTTATAGGCAGCCAATCACATGCCGCCTAGCGATCACGCGCCTCTTGCATGCCGGCACCTCGCGTTTGGAATGCGCGATCAAGTTTCTAGATCTAGTGTTTTATCAATGGATGGGTGGTAATTTTAAGTTGGTACGTAAAATCTACTAAACGCAGAGATCTGAAATTTTACAGCAATAAAGAAGACATGTGGGGCGCTTGTGTGGTTGGCGATCAACCCGCAGCTCCACTTAGTTTTCGAACCGCAGAGGAAATTCGCACAAACACGGCAATATCTCCGGTTCTAATTATCGTTCGGGATTGTACGCTGGCATGTCGTTAGTTTAACCTTTCCTCTGGTTGGTTGCTGAGTTTCATTTATTTTCGTCCAGGAGTTTTCCCGTAACTAAACTTAGAAGAGAGTCACTTCTGATTCCGAGCGGCCCAAAAAATACCCCTCGCGCGGAGGCAGATTTCCGGCACAAGGCGCAGCGGGCGATTGGCATTGCTAAACAAATACAACAAGACAAGATAACAAAAACTACACAGACTCTATATAACAATTCAACAAGACAAGATAACAAACTACACAGACTCTATATAACAATTCAACAAGACAAGATAACAAACTACACAGACTCTATATAACAATACAACAAGACAAGATAACAAACTGCAGACTCTATATAACAATACAACAAGACAAGATAACAAACTACACAGACTCTATATAACAAATACAACAAGACAAGATAACACTCCACAGACTCTATATAACAATACAACAAGACAAGATGACAAAAACTACACAGACTCTATATAACAAATACAACAAGACAAGATAACAAACTACACAGACTCTATATAACAATACAACAAGACAAGATAACAAACTCCACAGACTCTATATAACAATACAACAAGACAAGATGACAAAAACTACACAGACTCTATATAACAAATACAACAAGACAAGATAACAAACTGCAGACTCTATATAACAAGTACAGATAGAGAGACGGAGCACTGACTTTGTCAATGATGGACTGCATGTGCGACTTGTGGGCGGGGTCTCCGTACAGCAGCGACGACCACTGCTCAGGGGAGATGCGCAGCCCGGCCTCGATGGCGATCTGTACGATCTGGGAGTCGTGCTCGCGGCGCAGAGCCTCGTACTGGCAAAACTCTTCCTTGAGCTGCATCAGGGAGGACTCGTCTTCTCGCTTCATCACCTGCCGAGAACGGTACCAAAAAAAAAAAAGGTTTAGTTCTAGTAAGAATTATACAGCACTTGCAACACAAATTAGTCCTATTAGTTTTAGTAGAAGGTTTTACAGCGCTCACAACTACATAAGGTCATATGAGTGCCAAGGGGTGGATGTCAACAGAGAAGCCTTTACAGGGAATCAGACTTACACTGCTCACCTCTCTAGCTTCAATAGCATAAAGTCTGCTTCGACTATCAAGGGGCTTGATGGCACATTCAACCTCATACCCCTGTATTAGTAGAAACAAATCTGTTTTATTTCTCCTTCAGTGAATAAAAGAACAAGAGATCATGAAATTGTAGAGATTTTAGTAAGTTACTGTGGCAACTTTTCCCATTTAGGAACAAACCAGTTTCATTTAAAAATGTAACTCAATATACAAAAGTTTTAAAAATATGCAGAACATTGAGGTAGCCAACCCAGTCTTTACTTTACTTTACTTTACTTTTTTCTTCCGCTTGTACCCTGGGGTGTCGCGGGGAGACACAGGTGTCTGTCTGCAGCAAGTC
>NW_004797644.1:666022-671454 GCF_000002075.1 Aplysia californica | reverse complement strand
TATTTATTTATTTATTTATTTATTTGGGTGGAGGCGGGCGATAGTGATACAACGTCCCAGCAAGAAAAGAAGACCGTACCGGGTCAGTCAATAAAAATTCTCCCGAAACGACAGTCTAACTCACGTACATGTCATGTCCTTGACGGCAAACCGCTAATCACTGCGCCACAGACGATTATCTTAAGGGTGTATATTTTAAAAATGTGTTAACTATGTAGGCGTTTTCAAAAGCAACTGAAGCGATCTGTAGACAGTAATGCAATACACGTTATAAGCTTGTTTGTTGGGTGCTAAATACTAGTAGTTACGCCATTATTTAAAGTTCAGATTTGCGCACACCAACACTTTGTACATTGAAAAATGTCTGTGGTGTAGCGACTGGTCTTTTCGTCGTTGTACGCAGAAGATGTGAATATTGTGTTTTTGAATCTCGAGTGGGTAGGGCATTGATTTAATCTAGAATGTCTGTCTGTCTGCAAGAATAGTGCATATTATTATGTTTAAATCCAGGTTGGCCCTGATAGGCAGGGCCGAATCAGTCCACCCTGATATGACCTATTGTGGAAAAGATGTAAAAAATGTAGCTCCCCTATCAATAGTTAGTTATTTAAGAGAATGAAACATTCGAATTTAACGTCCACCTCCGAAAGGACCGAGCTGAACGGGAAATTCGAGTAAAGTGCCTTTCCTAATACTGGGTTGGGTCGGGTCGGGTCAAGTCGGTTTTCTAGCTAGGTTGAGGGCGCAAAGCGGCTGTCGTGACACAAACCGATTGCCCGATTCGTTACCTCAAAAATCGAACGCGTTTGTTTTTCAGGCGACGAGTCGGGCAATCGACTGGCCGGACCTGATCCCATCCGCAATGGGCACTCGGTGAAAGGGCACAAAGTCGAACCGAGCTGAGACTCGAACCCCCGAACCCACAATCTGACGATTACGAGTCCGGTAGCCCTACAACTAAGCCACCGGCGCCACCGACCTATAGTGTGTCGGTGGAGGTATGACATAAGCCACCAGCGCCACTGATTTATAATGTGTCAATGGAAGTAACACATGTGCAATAACAGTAACACTTGCACCTACCTACATTCTCGTTGTATTATTATGTTCCAGCGATCATAGGTACATACTGTCGAAACTTTCTAAATGGCCATCCAGTTTTAGATTTTTTTTAAAGTGGTTGTCATCGATCGGTATTCGTCTTGAACAGTGTCATTATACATGTAATATAAAATAGAGACTGGGAGTATGGGAAAAGGCTGTTTGTGTGGGTAATTATTTATGGCAGTTGGGCGTTAGAGCCGGTTCAACTGTGTGTGAGAACCATTATGGATTTTGTCGTTTGTTTTCGTTGCTGCAACAGGGGAAGTGACAGAATCTGAAACAACAATAGTGCAGCAATAACACCATCGGTATAGCTCATCCAACGTTTAACTGATCCGATTTCTATCAAACTTTTACCAATCATCTTGTATCAAATTGTCTTACATACTTACTTTACTTTTTTCTTCCGCTTGTACCCTGGGGTGTCGCGGGGAGACACAGGTGTCTGTCTGCAGCAAGTCGTGTGGCCTGTAGGAGGGACATCCCATGATCTTTAAGGGTGTCTGCCACAGATTCACTCCATCGTCGCCTTGGTCTTCCTCTGGCTCTCCATCCAGAATATTTAATGTTGGATGGTTTGAGGGCATCCGCGTGAGGTGTCCGAACCACTTGACCTTTTGTTTTTCAATGTGTGGTAGGACTGGTGTTGCTCCCACGGTGTCCCTTATGACTTCATTTTTAATTGTGTCTTTTCTTGTTTTGTTGACCGCTGTTCTTAAGCATTTCATCTCGCATGTGACCAGTTTCCTCTCTAGGGCTTTTGTTAGAGTCCATGTCTGGCACTGGTATGTGAGCGTTGGAAGGAAAATGGCGTTGATGAGCTTCGCCTTGGTGCTCATTGGGGATATTGGGATGTTTCAGGAGAGGGCCCAGTTGGTAGCTGACTGCGTTGGCTCTCTGGCATCTAGTCTCTATCTCTCGATCAAATTTTCCATTTTCTGTGAAAATACTGCCCAAGTATTTGAATTCTCTGCTTTGTTTTAGTTGGGATCCATTGATGTTGATATCCACTTAACCTGGTCTCCTGCTAATTGTCATGACTTCGGTCTTGCTTATACTGATCTTCATGTCATATTTTTCGCAGCTCGCATTGAGTTGGTTTATATGCTCCTGTAGCCGAGTCTTGTTGTTAATCATTGCCAGGTCGTCTGCAAACATGAGTTCGTTGAGTGCCTCTGGGTCTGGATTGGCCTCTTTTGTTATCTGGTCCATGTAGATCACGAAGAGCAGAGGGGAGAGATTGCAGCCCTGTCTCACTCCGGATGTTACTGGAAACCAGTCCGATGTTCCACTGGTAGTTCGGACAGCGCTTCTGCTGTTGGCATAGATAGCCCTGATGTTGTCTAGCAGTTGTCCCTTGATGTCGTACTGCTCTAAGATCGTCCATAGCTTGTTTCTATTTACTCGATCAAAGGCTTTTTCTTGATCCACAAATACGAGGTGGAGATCTTTGTCGTATTCCAAAGCCCTCTCACACAGTTGTCGGAGTGCGAAGATTGCATCAGTGCAGCCTCTTCCTTTTCTAAAATCAAATTGGGCGTCACTGAGAAGATGTTTGGTTTTTGCGCGAGTACGTCGCTCTAGGATTTTTGCATACATTTTCCCCACATGGTTGAGAAGAGATATGCCTCTATAGGTGTTGCAGTCTTTCTTGCTGCCCTTTTTCTTCCATATTGGCACCACTATCGTATTTTGCCAGTCTGCTGGCACTTTTCTTTCTTTCCTTCCAGGCTTTTTGGAAGATGATTGTAAGCCAATGTATTCCGGTTTTGCCGCATGCAAGGATGGCTTCGGTTGTGATGCCATCGTCTCCAGCTGCCTTGTTCTTTGGACTAGTTTTCAGTGCTTCTCTCACTTCACTCTCCAGGATGGTAGGTTCTGAGTGCTCAGGGTAGTTGGCGGTGAAGGGGCACTGTGTGTTTTGTGCCTGTACTCCTGATGGGTTTAGTAGTTCTTGAAAATATTCTTCCCATCTTTTTATTATTTCTTTCTCTTCGTGCAGAGCTTCTCCATTAGTATCGTTGATGACAGTGGTGGGTACATAGGGTTCGTCTCTCATTCTCATTGTCTTTACCTTCTTGTAGAACTCTCTTGGTGAGGTCTTGCAGGTTTCACTTAGTTTTTCGCCATACTGGGTCCATGACTTTTCTTTTGATGTTATAACGACTTTCTTACTGAGTCTTCTTGCAAGTCTATATTTAATGTAGTCCTCTTCGTTTTTTGACTTGACCCATACATTATACAGTCTCTTTTTTTCCTTGATAGCATCTTTAACTTCTTCGTTCCCCCAGGCTGTTGCTTTTCTGTGTTTTCCTCTTGTTTTCTTGGTACCACAGACTTCTTTCATTGTGTCCAGGAGAGTTGTTTTGAAGGTATCCCATGCTTCCTCTACGGTTAGTCTTGTAGAGTTGATAGAGTCTAGTTTTTCATTTAACGTGCTTCTGATCTGAGCCTGCACCTGATCATCTCCAAGTTTATGCATATTTAGTCTCTCTTGCTGTCTTTTATGTTTTTTTGGTTTTCTTTCTTTCTTGGTGGTCAACGTTGTGATGATTTGACTTACATAAATGTAATTAATTGGTTTTGGCTCAAATCTCAATAATCAAAAAAAAAATCTTCATCTTTTGTTAATTAACGATTCATGATTAAAGTTTAGTCTAAGCAAATGATGACTTACAGTACATCAAAGTTCACAATAACTTTTCTCGTCATACTCTGTATTTTAACGGTATAAGATTACATTTAATTATTTTTTTTACAGTTGAAAATATGTTCCAGGACTGTTTATTTTCTGCGTCAGATGAGCACGTAGACATTGGCTAACCGTACAGGGGGCGGGGAGGGGGGTGTCCTTTCATATCTACCTATAATGTTGAAAAACGAATATTGCTTGAAAAGACATAAAATTATAAGGATTGTTAGAGATCTATACTTAAAGTCTACCGACCTCAATGTAAACGGAATCCAAAATTATCACAAAAAGTATTTCAATATTTTTGTTTTGAACGAGCTATAGTATAAGCAATACCTCTTGCTTTAGCTTCGACCCCTTTAGTTTAGTTTTTGTAAGGTTTTACGGCGCTCGCAACTGCAAAAGGTCATATGAGTTCCAAGGGGTGGATATCAACAGAGAAGTCCAAACAGGAAATAAGGCTTACTCTTCTCACCTCTCTAGTCTCAACAGCACAAAGTCTGCTTCAACTATCAAGGCACCCCGGAAATAGCAGGTCACAAGAGAGTGACAAACATACAAAAGAAGTAGAGGAAAAATGACGATAGACCTAGTAAGGATGAGGAAAGAAAAAGCAGCACTTCCCTCTATGTTGTTCCGGCACAGTATGAGCATGACATTGATAAATCCGCCCGTTATAATTCTACTGTGCTTAAAGAACATGTTAATATCCCTCCGTTGGGAATGGCTTAAAGACACTTCAGTCAATAGCACTGCCCGGGGGGGGGGGGTGCTCCGACGCTTGCCACAAAACAGTATCCAATTAGTGTGTAGTAAGGCAAATACCGCCGATTTGTAGAGACAGTTTTGTCAAAGACTCAGAGCAAAACCTAATCCACGAGTAAATAATCCATGATTAATCGTCCTAACTTCAGTTAATGGCCTCGCGTGAACGGAAAAGAGCTTAGTTAACCACCTGCCTAATGGTACTTAATGCGCTACATTTGAACTAACGAGTATTCAGAAAGACAAAGAGATCGACGTAATAATTATTACTGATCCACAAGGCATTTGAGTCGACTAACTGTTGCGTATTCTTGCTCGGAGTAACTATCGTAATGTAAAGATCGGTAGTTCCTGAACAGTGATCATCGTTATGTGACATTCCCACTTCGGACTTGTCAAAAATTAAGAGAAAAAACAAAAACCACGCACATACAAACCCTGCAAAAGTAATAAAATGGTAATAGTAATAATCTTATTGATCGTGTTTCGTTTATGAGCCGCAATAATTCAATTTTTCCGAGCCTTTGAGTAGTTTGTTTGCTGCACGGATGCCGAACGGCGGAATGAATCACATTATTATACTTTAATATCAACGCATGGATCGATCGCTTATTGCGCTCGTAAGCAAAGGGGCAGGTTTGTGATGTGAGCTGTGTTGAAATTGTTCTTATGGAAGGAAGTGTGTGCATGATTGGAGGAGGAATTTATTGAAAATGCCGAAGGTTCCAGTAAAGTTGACTCAAGCCTTCATGGTTGCGAGTCCGAGATGTCGCGAAGAGTCATCGTGTGATTGTCACAACGAGGTGGGATTTTCCTGTTGGTGTGTGTGTGTGTGTGTGTGTGTGTGTGTGTGTGTGTGTGTGTGTGTGTG
>NW_004797644.1:661556-665922 GCF_000002075.1 Aplysia californica | reverse complement strand
TCCTATCAAATACCTATCGTCCTCATCTCGCTTCCTTCTCTGTCTGTGGGTGGTTAGCGGGTGCTCTTGTGTGGTTTCTCCTTCTTTCCTATAAAAAAAATATATCTTCTCTATCTCACCCCTTTCTTTTTTTTGTGTCAGTTACTCTCTTGTAACACTTCTTATCTTCGGCATTTATATGACCTTATTGTCTTGCAAGTGCCGTAAAACTCTTACTAAAAATTTTTTTAACTTCTCTGTCTCTCAGTAGAAGGCGTCACTGGTTGGTCTTACATCTTTCCTTTCCCTCTAATGTTTGCATTTTGCTTTTTTTTCCTGCACTAAATGACCGCTACCGTGTCGATCGATGTGCGTCTCTGTACTCAAATAAACTATACAAACGACGTATCTCCCCGTGGCCTTCAGCTACCCCACCCCACCCCTACTTCAACCACCCACCCATATCAACAACCCCTGCCCATTTACCCAACCACCTCTCTCAACTCTCAACCATCCAACCCACACTTCAACCCCCCCCACACACACACACACACAAACACCTGGACCGCCACTCACCTTGAAACAGGAGGCCCGGTACAGCAGCTGTACCACGTGCCCTATGGCTGTCTTGGAGGCCTGTGGGTACTGCTGCTCCAACTTCTGCACCACGAAGAGAACCAGAACTTTGCGGGACAGGAAGGCCCCGCCCTCCAGCGCAAGAAGAATCAGCTTCAGCACCTCTTCCTGCATAGCTGCAATAGTTAGGGAGGGAGCGGGGGGGGGGGTTTCCAGAATAAGAGATGTGTGTGATAATTGCCTCAAAAGGGCACACAGTGAATGAAAAGTTTAATTTAGTTTGAATAAGAGCTTAACAGAACTTGCAACACAATAATGTCATTATAAGTGCTGAAGATTAGAAGTGTTAACGAAAGAGTAACAAACATCCAAATGGAGGAGAGATCAGGATGATAGATGTTTGATAGGCAGCAATAGTAAGGTGGTGGGGGGGGAGGGGTGGGTTTCAGAATAAGAGTTTTTTAGTACAGGGTTTTACGGCACTCGCAACTGCATAAGGTCATATGAGCGCCAATCAGAATAAGAGATGGGCGTGACAAATGCCTCAAAAGGGCATACATTAAGAGTTAAACAGCACTTGCAACACAAGGAAAGAGAAAGAGAGGAAGGCAGAGAAGGAGATGGGAGGACAACATTACAGAGCGGACAGGAAAGACGATGGGTGACAATCTGAGGAAAGCAGAGGACAAAAAATAGATGGCGAGAGCTGGTTTTCAGATGCAGTGGTGCCCCACGGTTGCCCCAACCACGGGATAGAAGAAGAAGAAGAAGAAGAAGCAACACAATAAGGTCATATAAGTGCTTTTAGTTTTAGTAAAGAGTTTTACGGCACTTGCAACACAATAAGGTCATATAAGTGCCGAAGATGATTAGAGGTGTTACAAGAGAGTAACAACAAACGCAAAAAGGAGGAGAGATAAAGACGATAGTTGTTGAACAGGAAAGACGGAGCAAACCACACCAGAGCACCCGCCAACCACCCACTCATATAAGAGCTGAAGATTAGAAGTGTTAACAAAAGAGTAACAAACACCAAAAAGGAGGAGAGATCAGGAGGACAGGTGTTGGATAGGACAGAAGGAGCAAAAACGAGAAGTGTGTGACAATATTCTCAAAATGGCATACATTTAATGCAAAGTACTGGCTGCAAAAGTAGGCAAAATTTTGGTTCGAGTAAGACCAGGAAGGAAAGATTTTTGAAAACATGGAGAGATTAGTTTTAGTTTAGTTTAAGTACTTTTTACAACGCTCGCAACTGTATGACGTACCTAAACCCAGGAACTGTTGAATGAATGAGGCTTACGAGACATCTCGCGACCTCAGTGCTCTCTTGTCCTATTTCCATTTTTAATAACAGTGAAAACAGTTCATAACAAAGATTGAGCTTAAGGCCGGTCCCAGAGTGGCTCTGTAGGTCTGACCTGTAGCTCGCCTGGCTTGCACCGTGCAAATGAATGTATACATTATCGTGTGCTTAAGCAGCATCGCTGTGTCGTCTGTTTTTTGTCAGCAGAGCTGCGCGATGCGTCAGACGTGCTATTCAACAGTGTTGTAAAAATGGCGGACATGTGTCGCCTCGCTTCGTGTTTATTTTCGACTGAAACTCTTCACAGATCATCACAATCAGCAAGAAGTAAGTGTTATTAGGTGCTTTACTATTAAATATATTGATGCTAGCATCAACACTTGGCCACAAAATCATCAAGACATGCACTTTATCATACTCTGAAACTTCGAATCGAGAGGTTGACCTAGTTTCCACTGTTGTCGTAGGCCTAGACCTAGGCCTAGGCCTAGATCTAGGTGTGCTTCTCTAGATTCTAGATCTTGATCTAGATCTAGCCTTGCATTGTAACCAATGTAAACTATCGCCGCGCACAGCTGCAAGTGTTTTTGTGGGTGGGGGGGCCTGCACTTGGCACATGACGTAAAGAAGAGTTGTCCCGTCTTGGTATAATTGGTCTTGGATTAAACAGTACCTAAATATAGCAAGGCAGACCCGTCAGTTGCACACCTACACACGTCAACACACAGTGAGACTGTGAAGAGACGCAGCGAGTGTGCCTCGCGCTCCCTGAGACACAGGCGCCAACCCACAGTGCGGCTGTGTAGACACGCACACAGCGTGCGCCAGGCCAGCTACAGGGCAGACCTACAGAGCCACTCTGGGACCGGCCTAAGAAGAAGTCACATTTTTACTGTAAAGAAAAATGGAGATAGGACAAGAAAGCACTGAGGTCGCGACCTGTGACACGTAATCGACATATCTGAACCCAGGAACTGTTGGACCAGTGAGACTTACGGGACATCAGTGACACATAACGGACGTACCTGGACCCAGGAACTGTTGGACCAATGAGACAACAGTGACACATAACAGACGTACCTGGACCCAGGAACTGTTGGACCAACGAGACTGACGGGACATCAGTGACACATAACGGACGTACCTGGACCCAGGAACTGTTGGACCAATGAGACTTACGGGACATCAGTGACACATAACGGACGTACCTGGACCCAGGAACTGTTGGACCAATGAGACTTACGGGACATCAGTGACACATAACGGACGTACCTGGACCCAGGAACTGGCAACCCCTGGTCCTGACGGCCGCCCACAGACTCGCCGACAGCTGGTGTGGGTACTGATGCAGGGTCAGCAGTTCCAGGACGATGCGTTCCCCGAGGGAGCGAGCGATTCTGGCCGACCTTGATCTTCCCTCCTCCTCCAGCAGCTGACAGTGGATGAGACTGATCAGCTTGCGCTGCATGGGCCGACTCAGCACGCACTTGGTGGCCACCGTACAGCCCACGGCGCTGTTGTTGCTGTTGTTTTTGCTGGAGCTGCGAGAGGAGCTGTGGTCACTGCACGTGGAGCCGTCGTCGTCCGACGCGTCTGTGGACAGATAAATCACCACCAATAAATATCAACACGACCACGAAATTGTTTTTTAGTTTTAGCAAGTGTTATACGGAACTTGCAACACAATAAAGTCATATAAGTGCCGAAGATTAGAAGTGTTACAAGAGAGTAACAAACACAAAAAAGAAGGAGGAGAGATAAGGACGACACATGTTTTGATAGGAAAGAAGGAGCAAACCACACCAGAGCACGCGCCAACCACCCACCCCATGAAATTGGGAGAATGAAGAGAAATACAATGACAGCTGTTAAGCACAGTGAAAAAAGTCAGAAGGAAACTCCTTGTGACCTTCTGACCTTGCCTGTCAGGGCCCAGCCGGGCTGAGAGGATACAACCTCCCAGCAGACAGACCCGGGGATACAACATCCCAGCAGACAGACCCGGGCTGAGAGGGATACAACACCCCAGCAGACAGACCCGGGCTGAGAGGGATACAACATCCTAGCCAGCAGACAGACTGAGGTACTCGAGAAAAATTCTCCCCACTCGGGAATTGAACTCTGGTCTCCTGCATGCAGCAGCGAAGTGCCAAACTGCTACACCGCTGAGACTGGTCACAAACGACAGATTGAAAGAAAAGAAGTGGAGTAGACCTACCACAGGCATCATCCAACCACCCAACAATAGGATGAAGAAGAAAAGTGTCCAGTGTTATTTTTTGTAGAGTCAAGGAACAAATTACAGGAGGTGAACTGATTAACTTTCTTGCTCCATTTTGTGAACTCATCCTTTAAAAAAATGGACAGTCTCATAATTGTAAAGGCCCAGCGAAATGAACACAGCTCTCATAATTGTAAAGACCCAGCGAAATGAACACAGCTCTCATAATTGTAAAGACCCAGCGAAATGAACACAGCTCTCATAATTGTAAAGACCCAGCGAAA
>NW_004797644.1:655016-660987 GCF_000002075.1 Aplysia californica | reverse complement strand
CCACAAGTGACATAAACTGTCCATGGCTAAGAGAGTGTTAGAAATTGTCATCCACAAGTGACATAAACTGTCCATGGCTAAGGGAGGGTTCGAAATTGTCACCCACAAGTGACATAAACTGTCCATGGCTAAGAGAGTGTTAGAAATTGTCACCCACAAGTGACATAAACTGTCCATGGCTAAGAGAGTGTTAGAAATTGCCACCCACAAGTGACATAAACGGTAAATGGTTAGGAGAGTGTTCGAAATTGCCAGCCACGAGAGAACAGAACCATGGCACAGATGTCTACTCCTTCCAACACAGAGCCATTCCATCCATCTGTTCTACCCTTATAGAGGTATCCATCTTTAGATTCAAATCTATAAATCTACTTTCATAACTGTACACTAAAACAATGTCAATCTGGATTTTTTAACAATACATTCCCATTATACGTTTGTACAATAGCTTGCAACAGAAAAATCTTTACCACATTACACAGTACAGCAATAATAGTTTGTCCATCAATGTCTGATGACAATCAACATTATCAGCAGAGAATATTTCTTACAGAGAAATACCAGAAATAAGGCTTTAGATAACCCATGGCTTCTGCTACGACCAATGAGACCAATTCTGACAGAGAAAAGTTTTCCATATGAAGCCCCGGCTACACGCAACGATAAATTGTATCAGATTCGTCGTATGAGAGAACTGTCCGTTTTATCGAACTGTGTTGTCTGTTTACACGTTCCAATCTAACGTCCAGTTTTCTTTCGATCGAGGAGATTCTGCGTCATAAGCCACCATGTCTCTTTGCGACGACAGCGATTTGCCTGCTCTCTATGTGGTTTCAAGCTCAGGACCTAATGAATGAAAGGCGAACACTGTACCTCTAGATCACGAGAGCACCACCCCCCCTTCCCCTGTACATTTTCATTTAGCAGAACAGTGTCTTTAAAAAAGGGTGGCCATACTGTAGGCCTACCGTGTTGGGTTTAGAACTGGAAGCCATGACTAGACTGCAGGCATATGTGCAACGCACTGAGTGACCTTGACGCACAGCTTCACCCTTGACGATGAACTAAATAATAAAATTGCCACAAATATATATAATAATGCACCAAATAAGGTTTCCCGCGAGCAATATTGAATATTTTGAGATGCTGATTCCGAATATGAAATCAGTCTTTACCTACGATAATTATTTTTAAAATTTTGAGCTCTGAGTTTAGTTCTGCGCAGCGGCAAATTTCAAAGTGAATCTACATAACAGCGCCTCTCCCTCAAGTGTGATCGTGATCACACGCAAAATATCAAGCAGCGCTTCATTTCTCGACTGAGTCTCCAAAATCATCGTTCAATCGTCCAAATTTTGTGCGATTTTGTGGTTACATCTCATGATTTATCGTACGAGCACTATATCGTCGTTTTTTAAACAATTTATCATTACGTGTACCCGGACCTTGAGAGCGATTTGTTTTAAAATTCCTCTTAAAGTGTCGCCTGGCTACAACATGACAGCTACGTAACGTACTTTCTGCAAGCGGCTTCAGGTGAACGGCCATGTCCTCTATACACCTGCGGGCGACCTCGTACGACTTTGGGTAGTTTGAGCCCGTCGTCGTGTCCTCTTTTTCCTGTTCTGGCACAGCGGCACCCACCAGGTGCATGAGCGCAAAGTTGGCCGGTAACTTGTCCACATCATCAGGCAGCACAATCTGATCAAAGGGACACCTGGAGCAGAAGAAATATACAGTCTTACTAGAACACACATAGCCACATCAGCAGGATAGGAAATGTTTTTGAATATATGTGGTCGCTTTTAAGGACAAGCGGGATAACCCAGATTTCAGGAGTTTCCAGAAATCTTGACCAACACCAAAAGCGGGAATTGCCCTACCTATAGGAAAAGTTTGGTTTCATTGGCATGTACATTTGTTTGGTTATAGAGAAAACTCTCCTCTTGTCTTTTAAAGAAACTGAACAAGGGTCCAAAAACTTCGCCTTTGATTTTCTCAAAACAGCATTTATCGGAATGGCCCCCTTGTGCTTAAAAGCTACCATACATGTATGAATTTTATCATCTACATGTTGTAAATACAAAGAATAGAACGGTAAAGAAAAAATGTATGACCTGAAAATCTGTTCACTTTGCACTATGCTAAATTGTATATATATATATATATATATCGTGTACGTGTATGAGAAAGTATCCAGAAATGAAGGTGTCAGAGCAGTGAACTGGGGACACACAGTCAGCCAGACTCCTCCTCCTACTACACACTGTGCTAGCTGCAGTGCAGTGCCGCACGTGTTGTCAGAAGAGCATAGGGGGCTCTCGTGGCCTTGAGGTTAAGATGTTGGCCTCTCATTCAAAGGTCCCGGGTTCGATTCCGGGTAGTGACCAAAAAATTTTCTTCTCTGAAATTGTCTCCTTTCACATCCTTTCCTGATCTCTAACAATGTTCTGTTGTCTGCTTTCATTTCCACTTTCTGCCCCCACCCCCTCACCTCCTTTGCCCCCTCCTCTGGGCTCCTGACTCTTTCTGCAGCCTTTCTACTGCTACTCCTTGGTTCCTCCTAACTGCTGTCTTTCTGCCACACCCCTGATCTTCTGGTAGGAAAGATCTACACCTAGCCTTCTCGGATAAGGGCGAAAAATCTCGGAGGGCCCGTGTGCAAGTTGCGCACGTTAAAGATCCCTTGGTGGTCTAAAATCGACAAGAGTAGGCTTCGGCCGCCACCCGGGCAAAATTCAAAATTTCCTACCAACTGAAAATATTAGGTGTGTCCCGCACGCTCATATGACCTTATGCAGTTGCGAGCGCCGTAAAACACTTTACAAAAACAAAACAAAAACAAGAAGAGCATAATTTAGAAGCTCCAAAATAAGAATGAAATGTTCATCACAACAAGAAAAGTATTTGATTCACTGGTAAAGCTGCTGACACAGTACAACTTACAACAAAACAATTATACCTCTCCTAAAACAGTTTTTAAGCCAAAGCAACTGATACATAATTTTCGATTTAATCAAAATTAATTAACAACACTATTTTTCCATTTCTGTTGAGAGTGAACACGTAAAACTACACCGTGATTACACCTACCTGTTCTCTTTCAAATTGCGTTTGATGCACGATTTACACACGGTGTGACCACAGCCCAGAGATATTGGACGGTGCTCTTTTTCATTGAACAACTTAATACAAACTGGACACGTGATGGTCAGGCACTCCGTCCTTGAAAGACCCGAGAGATGCATCGTTACAGGCACAGGCCCAACAGTCTTCTCCCTGTAACTGTCGGCAAGTCAACTGAACTGGCACTCCACAACTTCACCACACCATTATCAGACACTTTTGGATGTAGCCATACCAACTGAGGAGAGAAAGCCGTAAATAAAATGTTTTAATTTTTTCTTCGTAAAAGTTTTATGGCACTTGCAACACAATAAGGTCATATAAGTGCCGAAGATTAGAGGTGTTACAAGGGAGTAACAAATACAAAAAAGAAGGAGGGGAGATAAGGACGATCGACGTTTGATAGGAGAAAGAAGGAGCAAACTACACCAGAGCACCCGCCAACCGACCACAAAAATAGTTTTTTTTAAATGTATCTCTTCCATGTCATTGATACAAAACAAAAGGTCTTTCACTTCACGAAATGGCATTGTGAAACAAACAATGAAGCCACACTTTTGTGTAAACCCATTAAAAGTGTGGTTAGCTGTGTGATTCTCGGGAAAGTAGTCGAGTACGGTAGGCTACCTTTCGACATTGAAGAAACCAAGGACAGGCCGAGGCGTGAGCCACGGACTTTCGAAGACTGCGTGAGTAGCGGTCGAGGCGCAGAGCAGAGAGTTGCGACCAGTTAGTGCAAGTTGGATCGCTACATGAGGTGGGTGTGTGTAGTCAAACCACATGCATGTATAGTTAAACTACAAGCTATTTCGGCGAGGTGCTCATTCTAGAGCCAGATATTAAGTGCTAGTGATGGCATCGAAAATAACGACGGACATGATCAAGCCTTTCAGTGGCAATAGTGATGTTGTGGCATGGTTGGCTAAGGTTAAACTCGTCGCGGGTTTGAAGAACATTCAGGATCTTGCAAAATTTGTACCGTTGTTCCTGGAGGGTGATGCATTGGCGTTGTACTTACAGCTTAGTGAGCTCGAAAGATCACAATATGAGACAATTGAGAAGCGTCTTCTAGAGGCATTCACAGACAGCTCATTTGTTGCGTTCAGTAAGTTGACACAGAGGAGGTGGGACGGTGAGCATGTTGATGTATTCGCGAACGAACTAAGGAGATTGGGAGGATTGGCTGGATTTTCAGGCAGTGAACTGGATAGGCTGGTTTTTAAGCATTATTGTTGAAAGATGTGATTGGCAAGATCATTAATTAGTTCTGTTAAAAATAAATTAGCTAATAGAAATTACGGTACTGCAATTTTGCTCAAAGCTAGACCCTTACTTTCAAATAAGCCTTACTAACTCTTTTACCAGACATTGTTTGAAAAACTATTGTTCAGCTGCTATGGAAACAATTTAGACGAAGATTTAGTTTACATTAAAATTAATAATTATTATAACTTCAAAAAAAGCTTTAGGCTGATCCTCCAAAACTTTACAATTTTTGGAGAGATATAATAAGCAAAGTCATTTCGTAACATATCATTGGGGTGTGGACGAGATGACTGTGTGACAAAATAACCGGTTACCCGTATTTCTAGGTCAACAAGATCACATGGAATTCTGAAGGGAATACCCAATCTTGTCACGTCTGACAACCGAGTACAATATTACACAAATCAGAGCTCGCTAAGAGTCTTATTTTACAGGAAGACGAATCGTGCAAAATTAAAAACGGAGTGTCTACGTACACAGTAACCGGGCACGTAGTCTCAGAGTCTACGTACACGGTACGGTAACCGGAAAGTCCACCCTCGTTCTTCACAAAAGTATCATGTTGTGCGACTCGCCGTGTAGTGTGTGCACTGTGCCAACTCATCTCCGGCATGTGTGCATTGTGTGAGGCCGCGTTGTTTGACAATGGTCATTTCAGCTGTCTTTTTTTCTCTATCCAAGTTCATAGTCATAGACAACCTGGTGTAGATCTAGATGCATGACCACTCCATCTGCCCCCTACAGCGGGACTTGAGCCCAATCCCCTTTTTTTCTAGGTAAACTTAATTACTTATACTTGGGATTAGTGGGACAAGGAAGGTCCCGAACTTGGACACAGCAGGAGAGATCGAGCGAGCTGTATCTGGGGGAAGGGGGTTGGGCGATGGGGTGGCTGTAGGTGGGCTTCAAACAGGCAATCAGCGGTGCTGCGTTGTGATTGGCCAGTCCAGTGATGAGTGATGAGTGAGGGGAGGGATGGGGAAGCAGTTACCGTGCACCTAGCTCAAGGGGCCCCCGAAACTAAGTACCTTGTTACCGTGTACGTAGATACTAAGACTACTACTACGTGCCCGGCTGCAGTGTACGCAGACACTCCGAATTCAAAATTGTTACTAGTGCGTGGTTGGCGGGTGCTCTGGTGTGGTTTGCTCCTTCTTTTCTATCAAACATGTATCGTCCTGATCTCTCCTCCTTTTTTGTGTTTGTTACTCTCTTGTAACACCTCTACTCTTTGGCACTTGTATGACCTTATTGTGTTGCAAGTACTGTAAAACTCTTATACTACAACTAAAGCTGTTTCTTTAATAGCTTTTATTTCTATAAAAATTATCTTCAGACAATAAGTGAGAGTAAGAAGATATATATCATAAAAGAAGGAAAATCACATAGACACCCATTCATTGCCATTTTAATTCACCAGTACAAAACACTTTTTAAGGCCTATATTTTATTATATTTATTATCACCTTTTGAGGATTTTGACAGAGGCAGAGTGAGAATGAAGGAAAAACCCCCCAGTGAAATTAAGTGTTTCTTGAGCCAGAAGTAAGGCAAGATACAGTGGTACTTTGACCCCCCC